>NW_026289323.1:97500-156420 GCF_023373465.1 Oncorhynchus keta
ACCTAGACCTAACCTTATAATAGTTTGTAGGTAGCCTAGACCTAACCTTGTAATAGTTTGTAGGTAACCTAGACCTAACCTTATAATAGTTTGTAGGTAGCCTAGACCTAACCTTATAATAGTGTGTAGGTAACCTAGACCTAACCTTATAATAGTCTGTAGGTAGCCTAGACCTAACCTTGTAATAGTGTAGGTAACCTGTAATAGTTTGTAGGTAACCTAGACCTAACCTTATAATAGTTTGTAGGTAACCTAGACCTAACCTTATAATAGTCTGTAGGTAGCCTAGACCTAACCTTGTAATAGTTTGTAGGTAACCTAGACCTAACCTTATAATAGTTTGTAGGTAACCTAGACCTAACCTTATAATAGTTTGTAGGTAGCCTAGACCTAACCTTGTAATAGTTTGTAGGTAACCTAGACCTAACCTTATAATAGTTTGTAGGTAGCCTAGACCTAACCTTATAATAGTTTGTAGGTAGCCTAGACCTAACCTTATAATAGTTTGTAGGTAACCTAGACCTAACCTTATAATAGTTTGTAGGTAACCTAGACCTAACCTTATAATAGTTTGTAGGTAACCTAGACCTAACCTTATAATAGTTTGTAGGTAGCCTAGACCTAACCTTATAATAGTTTGTAGGTAGCCTAGACCTAACCTTGTAATAGTTTGTAGGTAACCTAGACCTAACCTTATAATAGTTTGTAGGTAACCTAGACCTAACCTTGTAATATTTTGTAGGTAACCTAGACCTGATCTTATAATAGTTTGTAGGTAGCCTAGACCTAACCTTATAATAGTTTGTAGGTAACCTAGACCTAACCTTATAATAGTTTGTAGGTAACCTAGACCTAACCTTATAATAGTTTGTAGGTAACCTAGACCTAACCTTGTAATAGTTTGTAGGTAACCTAGACCTAACCTTATAATAGTTTGTAGGTAACCTAGACCTAACCTTATAATAGTTTGTAGGTAACCTAGACCTAACCTTATAATAGTTTGTAGGTAACCTAGACCTAACCTTATAATAGTTTGTAGGTAACCTAGACCTAACCTTATAATAGTTTGTATCTAACCTAGACCTAACCTTATAATAGTTTGTAGGTAGCCTAGACCTAACCTTGTAATAGTTTGTAGGTAACCTAGACCTAACCTTGTAATAGTTTGTAGGTAACCTAGACCTAACCTTGTAATAGTTTGTAGGTAACCTAGACCTAACCTTATAATAGTTTGTAGGTAACCTAGACCTAACCTTATAATAGTTTGTAGGTAACCTAGACCTAACCTTATAATAGTTTGTAGGTAACCTAGACCTAACCTTATAATAGTTTGTAGGTAACCTAGACCTAACCTTATAATAGTTTGTAGGTAACCTAGACCTAACCTTATAATAGTTTGTATCTAACCTAGACCTAACCTTGTAATAGTTTGTAGGTAACCTAGACCTAACCTTGTAATAGTTTGTAGGTAACCTAGACCTAACCTTGTAATAGTTTGTAGGTAACCTAGACCTAACCTTATAATAGTTTGTAGGTAACCTAGACCTAACCTTATAATAGTTTGTAGGTAACCTAGACCTAACCTTATAATAGTTTGTAGGTAACCTAGACCTAACCTTATACTAGTTTGTAGGTAACCTAGACCTATCTTTATAATAGTTTGTAGGTAACCTAGACCTAACCTTGTAATAGTTTGTAGGTAACCTAGACCTAACCTTATAATAGTTTGCAGGTAACCTAGACCTAACCTTGTAATAGTTTGTAGGTAACCTAGACCTAACCTTATAATAGTTTGTAGGTAACCTAGACATAACCTTATAATAGTTTGTAGGTAACCTAGACCTAACCTTATAATAGTTTGTAGGTAACCTAGACCTAACCTTGTAATAGTTTGTAGGTAACCTAGACCTAACCTTATAATAGTTTGTAGGTAACCTAGACCTAACCTTGTAATATTTTGTAGGTAACCTAGACCTGATCTTATAATAGTTTGTAGGTAGCCTAGACCTAACCTTATAATAGTTTGTAGGTAGCCTAGACCTAACCTTATAATAGTTTGTAGGTAACCTAGACCTAACCTTATAATAGTTTGTAGGTAACCTAGACCTAACCTTATAATAGTTTGTAGGTAGCCTAGACCTAACCTTATAATAGTTTGTAGGTAACCTAGACCTAACCTTATAATAGTTTGTAGGTAACCTAGACCTAACCTTATAGTAGTTTGTAGGTAACCTAGACCTAACCTTATAATAGTTTGTAGGTAACCTAGACCTAACCTTATAATAGTTTGTAGGTAGCCTAGACCTAACCTTATAATAGTTTGTAGGTAACCTAGACCTAACCTTATAATAGTTTGTAGGTAACCTAGACCTAACCTTATACTAGTTTGTAGGTAACCTAGACCTAACCTTGTAATATTTTGTAGGTAACCTAGACCTGATCTTATAATAGTTTGTAGGTAGCCTAGACCTAACCTTATAATAGTTTGTAGGTAACCTAGACCTAACCTTATAATAGTTTGTAGGTAACCTAGACCTAACCTTATAATAGTTTGTAGGTAACCTAGACCTAACCTTATAATAGTTTGTAGGTAACCTAGACCTAACCTTATAATAGTTTGTAGGTAACCTAGACCTAACCTTATAATAGTTTGTAGGTAACCTAGACCTAACCTTATAATAGTTTGTAGGTAACCTAGACCTAACCTTATAATAGTTTGTAGGTAACCTAGACCTGACCTTATAGTAGTTTGTAGGTAACCTAGTCCTAACCTTATAATAGTCTGTAGGTAACCTAGACCTAACCTTATAATAGTTTGTAGGTAGCCTAGACCTAACCTTATAATAGTTTGTAGGTAGTCTAGACCTAACTTTATAATAGTTTGTAGGTAACCTAGACCTAACCTTATAATAGTTTGTAGGTAGCCTAGACCTAACCTTATAATAGTTTGTAGGTAGCCTAGACCTAACCTTACTATTTATGCTGATACTGGGTTAACACTATTTATACTGACACTGGGTTAACACTATTGATACTGATCAGTATAAATAGTGTTAACCCAGGATCACTATCAATAGGGTTAACCCAGTATCAGTATAAACAAAGTTAACCCAGTATTAGTGTCAGGATTCTCCCCTTTTAGCCTGAATTCACAACCAGAACATGTCAAGACATCTGGCTAGTATCATAGTTTACCCCTCAGGGTACGTTCAGGTTTCAGCATCAGGCAGGTATCAACATGCCGAGTCGTAGGCAACAACCTGGGTTGTATTCATTAGTTTACTCCACAGCCAACAGTTTTAAAATGTTGCTTAAAACATAAACAGTTTACTCCAAAAGCTGTACAACGTGACCTAAACGGTTTCTGTCGCCAAACGTTTTGCTACAGGGGCACTAATGAATACACTTAAACTGTTTTGAGGAAGTGGAATTTGTTGTTAGTCTCTCCACAATATTTATTTGTCTCACTTTCACACAACAAACCTTCCTGAGTGAAAAGCATTAACAGCAGATTAGAATGAGAAAAGGTTTGTTTGTTGATTGTTGTGTTTTAAGCCTGTTTTGAGAAGACAAGTCTATAGACCTATGATACAGTAGGAGATCACCCTGGTCTATAGACCTATGATACAGTAGGAGATCACCCTGGTCTATAGACCTATGATACAGTAGGAGATCACCCTGGTCTATAGACCTATGATACAGTAGGAGATCACCCTGGTCTATAGACCTATGATACAGTAGGAGATCACCCTGGTCTATAGACCTATTATACAGTAGGAGATCACCCTGGTCTATAGACCTATGATACAGTAGGAGATCACCCTGGTCTATAGACCTATGATACAGTAGGAGATCACCCTGGTCTATAGACCTATGATACAGTAGGAGATCACCCTGGTCTATAGACCTATGATACAGTAGGAGATCACCCTGGTCTATAGACCTATTATACAGTAGGAGATCACCCTGGTCTATAGACCTATGATACAGTAGGAGATCACCCTGGTCTATAGACCTATGATACAGTAGGAGATCACCCTGGTCTATAGACCTATGATACAGTAGGAGATCACCCTGGTCTATAGACCTATGATACAGTAGGAGATCACCCTGGTCTATAGACCTATGATACAGTAGGAGATCACCCTGGTCTATAGACCTATGATACAGTAGGAGATCACCCTGGTCTATAGACCTATGATACAGTAGGAGATCACCCTGGTCTATAGACCTATTATACAGTAGGAGATCACCCTGGTCTATAGACCTATGATACAGTAGGAGATCACCCTGGTCTATAGACCTATGATACAGTAGGAGATCACCCTGGTCTATAGACCTATTATACAGTAGGAGATCACCCTGGTCTATAGACCTATGATACAGTAGGAGATCACCCTGGTCTATAGACCTATGATACAGTAGGAGATCACCCTGGTCTATAGACCTATGATACAGTAGGAGATCACCCTGGTCTATAGACCTATGATACAGTAGGAGATCACCCTGGTCTATAGACCTATGATACAGTAGGAGATCACCCTGGTCTATAGACCTATGATACAGTAGGAGATCACCCTGGTCTATAGACCTATGATACAGTAGGAGATCACCCTGGTCTATAGACCTATGATACAGTAGGAGATCACCCTGGTCTATAGACCTATGATACAGTAGGAGATCACCCTGGTCTATAGACCTATGATACAGTAGGAGATCACCCTGGTCTATAGACCTATGATACAGTAGGAGATCACCCTGGTCTATAGACCTATGATACAGTAGGAGATCACCCTGGTCTATAGACCTATGATACAGTAGGAGATCACCCTGGTCTATAGACCTATGATACAGTAGGAGATCACCCTGGTCTATAGACCTATGATACAGTAGGAGATCACCCTGGTCTATAGACCTATGATACAGTAGATCACCCTGGTCTATAGACCTATGATACAGTAGGAGATCACCCTGGTCTATAGACCTATGATACAGTAGGAGATCACCCTGGTCTATAGACCTATGATACAGTAGGAGATCACCCTGGTCTATAGACCTATGATACAGTAGATCACCCTGGTCTATAGACCTATGATACAGTAGGAGATCACCCTGGTCTATAGACCTATGATACAGTAGGAGATCACCCTGGTCTATAGACCTATGATACAGTAGGAGATCACCCTGGTCTATAGACCTATGATGCAGTAGGAGATCACCCTGGTCTATAGACCTATGATACAGTAGGAGATCACCCTGGTCTATAGACCTATGATACAGTAGGAGATCACCCTGGTCTATAGACCTATGATACAGTAGGAGATCACCCTGGTCTATAGACCTATGATGCAGTACACTGTTAGAGTAAAGGGTTCCAAACAGGTCCTCTGGCTGTCACCATAGGAGAACGCTTTTGGGTTCCAGGTAGAATTCTCCAGGCTTCTATGTTGAACCTTCTGTGGAAAGAGTTCTTCATGGAACCCAAAAGGGATCTATCTACCTAGTACCAAAAAGGGTTCTACAAAGGGCTCTCCTATGGGGACAGTCAAAGTACCCTTTTAGATTCTAGATAGTGTAGGAGCGATCACCCTGGGGCACACAGATGGGCACAGAACAAATTCATCTAATTTATATTGAAAACATTTTAAGGAGAGTAGGACTATTATAACACTGTCCACCAGAAATATCATCAACTATATGAATACACATAACAATATCATCAACTATATGAATACACATAACAATATCATCAACTATATGAACACACATAACAATATCATCAACTATATGAATACACATAACAATATCATCAACTATATGAACACACATAACAATATCATCAACTATATGAATACACATAACAATATCATCAACTATATGAATACACATAACAATATCATCAACTATATGAATATACATAACAATATCATCAACTATATGAATACACATAACAATATCATCAACTATATGAATATAACAATATCATCAACTATATGAATACACACAACAATATCATCAACTATATGAATACACATAACAATATCATCAACTATATGAAAACACATAACAATATCATCAACTATATGAATATACATAACAATATCATCAACTATATGAATATAACAATATCATCAACTATATGAATACACATAACAATATCATCAACTATATGAATATAACAATATCATCAACTATATGAATATAACAATATCATCAACTATATGAATACACATAACAATATCATCAACTATATGAATATACATAACAATATCATCAACTATATGAATACACATAACAATATCATCAACTATATGAATACACATAACAATATCATCAACTATATGAATACACAACAATATCATCAACTATATGAATACACAACAATATCATCAACTATATGAATACACACAACAATATCATCAACTATATGAATACACATAACAATATCATCAACTATATGAATACACACAACAATATCATCAACTATATGAATATAACAATATCATCAAGTATATGAATACACATAACAATATCATCAACTATATGAATACACAACAATATCATCAACTATATGAATACACACAACAATATCATCAACTATATGAATACATAACAATATCATCAACTATATGAATACACACAACAATATCATCAACTATATGAATACACATAACAATATTATCAACTATATGAATATAACAATATCATCAACTATATGACACATAACAATATCATCAACTATATGAATACACATAACAATATCATCAACTATATGAATACACAACAATATCATCAACTATATGAATACACATAACAATATCATCAACTATATGAATACACATAACAATATCATCAACTATATGAATACACACAACAATATCATCAACTATATGAATACACATAACAATATCATCAACTATATGAATACACATAACAATATCATCAACTATATGAATACACATAACAATATCATCAACTATATGAATACACATAACAATATCATCAACTATATGAATACACACAACAATATCATCAACTATATGAATACACACAACAATATCATCAACTATATGAATACACACAACAATATCATCAACTATATGAATACACATAACAATATCATCAACTATATGAATATAACAATATCATCAACTATATGAATACACAACAATATCATCAACTATATGAATACAGTTGAGGGTTACTACAATAACAATATCATCAACTATATGAATACACATAACAATATCATCAACTATATGAATACACACAACAATATCATCAACTATATGAATACACATAACAATATCATCAACTATATGAATACACATAACAATATCATCAACTATATGAATACACACAACAATATCATCAACTATATGAATACACATAACAATATCATCAACTATATGAATATAACAATATCATCAACTATATGAATACACACAACAATATCATCAACTATATGAATACACATAACAATATCATCAACTATATGAATACACACAACAATATCATCAACTATATGAATACACATAACAATATCATCAACTATATGAATACACATAACAATATCATCAACTATATGAATACACATAACAATATCATCAACTATATGAATACACATAACAATATCATCAACTATATTAATACACACAACAATATCATCAACTATATGAATACACACAACAATATCATCAACTATATTAATACACACAACAATATCATCAACTATATGAATACACAACAATATCATCAACTATATGAATACACATAACAATATCATCAACTATATGAATACACATAACAATATCATCAACTATATGAATACACACAACAATATCATCAACTATATGAATACACATAACAATATCATCAACTATATGAATACACATAACAATATCATCAACTATATGAATACACATAACAATATCATCAACTATATGAATACACAACAATATCATCAACTATATGAATACACAACAATATCATCAACTATATGAATACACAACAATATCATCAACTATATGAATACACATAACAATATCATCAACTATATGAATACACATAACAATATCATCAACTATATGAATACACATAACAATATCATCAACTATATGAATACACATAACAATATCATCAACTATATGAATACACATAACAATATCATCAACTACATGAATATAACAATATCATCAACTACATAACAATATCATCAACTATATGAATACACACAACAATATCATCAACTATATGAATACACATAACAATATCATCAACTATATGAATACACATAACAATATCATCAACTATATGAATACACACAACAATATCATCAACTATATGAATACACAACAATATCATCAACTATATGAATACACACAACAATATCATCAACTATATGAATACACATAACAATATCATCAACTATATGAATACACATAACAATATCATCAACTATATGAATACACACAACAATATCATCAACTATATGAATACACATAACAATATTATCAACTATATGAATATAACAATATCATCAACTATATGAATACACATAACAATATCATCAACTATATGAATACACACAACAATATCATCAACTATATGAATACACATAACAATATCATCAACTATATGAATATAACAATATCATCAACTATATGAACACACATAACAATATTATCAACTATATGAATACACATAACAATATCATCAACTATATGAATACACACAACAATATCATCAACTATATGAATACACATAACAATATCATCAACTATATGAATACACATAACAATATCATCAACTATATGAATACACATAACAATATCATCAACTATATGAATATACATAACAATATCATCAACTATATGAATATAACAATATCATCAACTATATGAATACACACAACAATATCATCAACTATATGAATACACATAACAATATCATCAACTATATGAATACACATAACAATATCATCAACTATATGAATATAACAATATCATCAACTATATGAATACACATAACAATATCATCAACTATATGAATATAACAATATCATCAACTATATGAATACACACAACAATATCATCAACTATATGAATACACACAACAATATCATCAACTATATGAATACACATAACAATATCATCAACTATATGAAAACACATAACAATATCATCAACTATATGAAAACACACAACAATATCATCAACTATATGACACATAACAATATCATCAACTACATTAATACACATAACATCGTCGTCTTACCTTTTATCTCTCAATAGAAACAGTCTGAATGATCATCAGGTCGTCAAAAGTTACTTTCATTTGCTCTGCTCAATTACATATCAGGTTCTGCCTGTTCTCTCTCCCTCCCTCTCTCTTTACAGCTCTTACAATGTGTCTTGGCATACATTCTACAACTGTCTGGAACTCTATTCTTCTGTCTCTCTCCATCACTTTCTCTGTGTCGTCTGTTGCTGTCTCAGTGTCTTGTCTGGTGTCTCTCTCTGTCATATCCTATTCTGTTGCTGTCTCTGTGTCTTGTCTGGTGTCTCTCTCCATCAAATCCTATTCCTCTGTTGCTGTCTCTGTGTCTTGTCTGGTGTCTCTCTCCATCAAATCCTATTCCTCTGTTGCTGTCTCTGTGTCTTGTCTGGTGTCTCTCTCCATCGTATCCTATTCTTTTGTTGATGCCTCTGTGTCTTGTCTGATGTCTCTCTCCGTCATATCACATTCTGTTGCTGTCTCTGTGTCCTGTCCATCATTTCCTATTCTGTTGCTGTCTCCGTGTCTTGTCTGTCTCTAACCCAACACCATTAAATACAGTTGAGGGTTACTACAATACAACATGACAACACAACTACATAACACCATTAAATACAGTTGAGGGTTACTACAATACAACATGACAACACAACTACATAACACCATTAAATACAGTTGAGGGTTACTACAATACAACATGACAACACAACTACATAACACCATTAAATACAGTTGGAATGTAGTTAGAACTCAAACTGTTTCCGTCAAACAGAAAAACAACAATAAATCTGGATCAACACATTTAGATTTCTAGATGCTGCACTTTGCTGTTTCATTACCCAGACAGCTGTTTAAGGTCAGACCAAGGCAGAGTGTAGTATCAGTACTTAGGGGTCATAGGTCATACCAAGGCAGAGTGTAGTATAGTCGCTCTGGATAAGAGCGTCTGCTAAATGACTTAAATGTAAATGTAAATGTAGTGTCAGTGCTTAGGGGTCATAGGTCAGATCAGTGGTCATGGCTGATATGCATGGACTAGGAAACAAACTTTAAAGCCATTTTTCTCAGATTCACTGTTTGTGTAGATGCTGTTTGTCTTTGTAGGACAGTAGTTCAGGTGACTGTTTGTGTAGATGCTGTTTGTCTTTGTAGGACAGTAGTTCAGGTGGCTGATTGTGTAGATGCTGTTTTGTCTTTGTAGGACAGTTGTTCGGGTGGCTGTTTGTGTAGATGCTGTTTGTCTTTGTAGGACAGTAGTTCAGGTGGCTGTTTGTCTTTGTAGGACAGTAGCTCAGGTGGCTGTTTGTCTCTGTAGGACAGTAGTTCACCCACGACTGCGTGGCCACGCACGCCTCCAACTCAATCATCAAGTTTGCGGACGACACAACAGTGGTAGGCTTGATTACCAACAACGACGAGACGGCCTACAGGGAGGAGGTGAGGGCCCTCGGAGTGTGGTGTCAGGAAAATAACCTCACACTCAACGTCAACAAAACTAAGGAGATGATTGTGGACTTCAGGAAACAGCAGAGGGAACACCCCCCTATCCACATCGATGGAACAGTAGTGGAGAGGGTAGTAAGTTTTAAGTTCTCGGCGACACAAACTACCTGCCCTCCAGGACACCTACACCACCCGTTGTTACAGGAAGGCCATAAAGATCATCAAGGCCATCAACCACCCGAGCCACTGCCTGTTCACCCCGCTATCATCCAGAAGGCGAGGTCAGTACAGGTGCATCAAAGCTGGGACCGAGAGACTGAAAAACAGCTTCTATCTCAAGGCCATCAGACTGTTAAACAGCCACCACTAACATTGAGTGGCTGCTGCCAACACACTGTCATTGACACTGACTCAACTCCAGCCACTTTAATAATGGGAATTGATGGGAAATTATGTAAAACACTAGCCACTTTAAACAATGCTACCTAATATAATGTTTACATGCACTACATTATTCATCTCATATGCATACGTATATACTGTACTCTATATCATCTACTGCAACCTTATGTAATACATGTATCACTAGCCACTTTAACTATGCCACTTTGTTTACATACTCATCTCATATGTATATACTGCACTCAATACCATCTACTGTATCTTGCGTATGCCGCTCTGTACCATCACTCATTCATATATCCTTATGTACATATTCTTTATCCCCTTACACTTGTGTCTATAAGGTAGTAGTTTTGGAATTGTTAGCTAGATTACTTGTTGGTTATTACTGCATTGTCGGAACTAGAAGCACAAGCATTTCGCTACACTCGCACTAACATCTGCTAACCATGTGTATGTGACAAATACAATTTGATTTGATTTGATTTGAAAAAGTAGTTCAGGTGGCTGTTTGTCTTTGTAGGACAGTAGTTCAGGTGGCTGTTTGTGTAGATGCTGTTTGTCTTTGTAGGACAGTAGTTCAGGTGGCTGTTTGTGTAGATGCTGTTTGTCTTTGTAGGACAGTAGTTCAGGTGGCTGTTTGTGTAGATGCTGTTTGTCTTTGTAGGACAGTAGTTCAGGTGGCTGTTTGTGTAGATGCTGTTTGCCTTTGTAGGACAGTAGATCAGGTGGCTGTTTGTCTCTGTAGGACAGTAGTTCAGGTGGCTGTTTGTCTTTGTAGGACAGTAGTTCAGGTGGCTGTTTGTGTAGATGCTGTTTGTCTTTGTAGGACAGTAGTTCAGGTGGCTGTTTGTCTCTGTAGGACAGTAGTTCAAGTGACTGTTTGTCTTTGTAGGACAGTAGTTCAGGTGGCTGTTTGTCTCTGTAGGACAGTAGTTCAGGTGGCTGTTTGTGTAGATGCTGTTTGTCTCTGTAGGACAGTAGTTCAGGTGGCTGTTTGTGTAGATGCTGTTTGTCTCTGTAGGACAGTAGTTCAGGTGGCTGTTTGTGTAGATGCTGTTTGTCTTTGTAGGACAGTAGTTCAGGTGGCTGTTTGTGTAGATGCTGTTTGTCTTTGTAGGACAGTAGTTCAGGTGGCTGTTTGTGTAGATGCTGTTTGTCTTTGTAGGACAGTAGTTCAGGTGGCTGTTTGTGTAGATGCTGTTTGCCTTTGTAGGACAGTAGATCAGGTGGCTGTTTGTCTCTGTAGGACAGTAGTTCAGGTGGCTGTTTGTCTTTGTAGGACAGTAGTTCAGGTGGCTGTTTGTGTAGATGCTGTTTGTCTTTGTAGGACAGTAGTTCAGGTGGCTGTTTGTCTCTGTAGGACAGTAGTTCAAGTGACTGTTTGTCTTTGTAGGACAGTAGTTCAGGTGGCTGTTTGTCTCTGTAGGACAGTAGTTCAGGTGGCTGTTTGTGTAGATGCTGTTTGTCTCTGTAGGACAGTAGTTCAGGTGGCTGTTTGTGTAGATGCTGTTTGTCTCTGTAGGACAGTAGTTCAGGTGGCTGTTTGTGTAGATGCTGTTTGTCTCTGTAGGACAGTAGTTCAGGTGGCTGTTTGTTTTTGTAGGACAGTAGCTCAGGTGGCTGTTTGTCTCTGTAGGACAGTAGTTCAGGTGGTTGTTTGTGTAGATGCTGTTTGTCTTTGTAGGACAGTAGTTCAGGTGGCTGTTTGTGTAGATGCTGTTTGTCTTTGTAGGACAGTAGTTCAGGTGGCTCTTTGTCTTTGTAGGACAGTAGTTCAGGTGGCTGTTTGTCTTTGTAGGACAGTAGTTCAGGTGGCTGATTGTCTCTGTAGGACAGTAGGTTAGGTGGCTGTTTGTCTCTGTAGGACAGTAGATCAGGTGGCTGTTTGTGTAGATGCTGTTTGTCTTTGTAGGACAGTAGTTCAGGTGGCTGCCCTTGCACTTAGTGTGCCTCCTGTCCCTCCCATCGGCATGGTTACACCTTCCTGAAAACATTGACTCCATACTTTGCTGAAACCTGTTCTGCCAGTTCATGTCCTTAAAGACTAGAATGTTCCAATGTGGTTAGCCAAAGAGATGACAAGATAGTTCACACATGCATCTTTCAGGGTAACTGTCAAACAGACATGTCACATTTCTGGTTGGTCCATAACTAGTTTCCTGCTTGTAGCAGGCAGTGTTAACAGGAATCCTCTTCTCTAACTAGAAGTCATGTGATTTCATGAGGATGTTGTTCTGCAGTGAGAGTGTAATGCAAGTCAAGGTGTCCTGGGATGAATGTCAACTAGATTTATAAACATCATTGTTAAATTAACTGTTGTAATAAAAAAACATCAATGCTGTCATTTTCTTTATGTTGGTTCGCTTTTAAAGTGTTTGATTGTCACAGACATCAGATTGGTTCTGTGAAATGTGTTGTTGTACAGGGTCGTAGTAGTATGATAGGTGTTGTTGTACAGGGTCGTAGTAGTATGATAGGTGTTGTTTTACAGGGTCCTAGTAGTATGATAGGTGTTGTTGTACAGGGTCATAGTAGTGTGATAGGTTTTGTTTTACAGGGTCAGTCATAGTAGTTTGATAGGTGTTGTTGTACAGAGTCAGCCATAGTAGTATGATAGGTGTTGTTGTACAGGGTCATAGTAGTATGATAGGTGTTGTTTTACAGGGTCAGTCATAGTAGTATGATAGGTGTTGTTTTACAGGGTCAGTCATAGTAGTATGATAGGTGTTGTTTTACAGGGTCAGTCATAGTAGTATGGTAGGTGTTGTTGTACAGGGTCAGTCATAGTAGTATGATAGGTGTTGTTTTACAGGGTCAGTCATAGTAGTATGATAGGTGTTGTTGTACAGAGTCAGCCATAGTAGTATGATAGGTGTTGTTGTACAGGGTCATAGTAGTATGATAGGTGTTGTTTTACAGGGTCCTAGTAGTATGATAGGTGTTGTTGTACAGGGTCATAGTAGTATGATAGGTGTTGTTTTACAGGGTCAGACATAGTAGTGTGATAGGTGTTGTTGTACAGGGTCAGTCATAGTAGTATGATAGGTGTTGTTTTACAGGGTCATAGTAGTATGATAAGTGTTGTTGTACAGGGTCAGTCATAGTAGTATGATAGGTGTTGTTGTACAGGGTCGTAGTAGTATGGTAGGTGTTGTTGTACAGGGTCGTAGTAGTATGGTGACCATGGAGCAAATTAGATGTTAGTGTCTTGCTTAAGGGCATATCGACAGATTTTCACCTTGACGGGTCAGGTTTTCAAACCAGCGATACCAGTTACTGACCCACCACTCTAACCACTAGTCTCTCTGACCATACCAGTTACTGACCCACCACTCTAACCACTAGTCTATCTGACCATACCAGTTACTGACCCACCACTCTAACCACTAGTCTCTCTGACCATACCAGTTACTGACCCACCACTCTAACCACTAGTCTATCTGACCATACCAGTTACTGAGCCACCACTCTAACCACTAGTCTCTCTGACCATACCAGTTACTGACCCACCACTCTAACCACTAGTCTACCTGACCATACCAGTTACTGACCCAACACTCTAACCACTAGTCTATCTAACTATACCAGTTACTGACCCACCACTCTAACCACTAGTCTATCTGACCATACCAGTTACTGACCCACCACTCTAACCACTAGTCTATCTGACCATACCAGTTACTAGTGGTGGGGTTGTTAGGAGTGTTTATCAGACCATGTGGACACCTCCTAGTGGTCTGGTTGTTAGGAGTGTTTATCAGACCATGTGGACACCTCCTAGTGGTCTGGTTGTTAGGAGTGTTTATCAGACCATGTGGACACCTCCTAGTGGTGGGGTTGTTAGGAGTATTAATCAGACCATGTGGACACCTCCTAGTGGTCTGGTTGTTAGGAGTGTTTATCAGACCATGTGGACACCTCCTAGTGGTGGGGTTGTTAGGAGTATTAATCAGACCATGTGGACACCTCCTAGTGGTGGGGTTGTTAGGAGTGTTTATCAGACCATGTGGACACCTCCTAGTGGTCTGGTTGTTAGGAGTATTAATCAGACCATGTGGACACCTCCTAGTGGTGGGGTTGTTAGGAGTGTTTATCAGACCATGTGGACACCTCCTAGTGGTGGGGTTGTTAGGAGTGTTTATCAGACCATGTGGACACCTCCTTGTGGTCTGGTTGTTAGGAGTGTTTATCAGACCATGTGGACACCTCCTAGTGGTGGCATTGTTAGTAGTGTTTATCAGACCATGTGGACACCTCCTAGTGGTGGGGTTGTTAGGAGTGTTTATCAGACCATGTGGACACCTCCTAGTGGTCTGGTTGTTAGGAGTGTTTATCAGACCATGTGGACACCTCCTAGTGGTCTGGTTGTTAGGAGTGTTTATCAGACCATGTGGACACCTCCTAGTGGTGGGTTGTTAGGAGTGTTTATCAGACCATGTGGACACCTCCTAGTGGTCTGGTTGTTAGGAGTGTTTATCAGACCATGTGGACACCTCCTAGTGGTGGGGTTGTTAGGAGTGTTTATCAGACCATGTGGACACCTCCTAGTGGTGGGGTTGTTAGGAGTGTTTATCAGACCATGTGGACACCTCCTAGTGGTGGTGTTGTTAGGAGTGTTTATCAGACCATGTGGACACCTCCTAGTGGTCTGGTTGTTAGGAGTGTTTATCAGACCATGTGGACACCTCCTAGTGGTCTGGTTGTTAGGAGTGTTTATCAGACCATGTGGACACCTCCTAGTGGTCTGGTTGTTAGGACTGTTTATCAGACCATGTGGACACCTCCTAGTGGTCTGGTTGTTAGGAGTGTTTATCAGACCATGTGGACACCTCCTAGTGGTGGGGTTGTTAGGGGTGTTTATCAGACCATGTGGACACCTCCTAGTGGTCTGGTTGTTAGGACTGTTTATCAGACCATGTGGACACCTCCTAGTGGTCTGGTTGTTAGGAGTGTTTATCAGACCATGTGGACACCTCCTAGTGGTCTGGTTGTTAGGAGTGTTTATCAGACCATGTGGACACCTCCTAGTGGTGGGGTTGTTAGGAGTGTTTATCAGACCATGTGGACACCTCCTAGTGGTCTGGTTGTTAGGACTGTTTATCAGACCATGTGGACACCTCCTAGTGGTCTGGTTGTTAGGAGTGTTTATCGGACCATGTGGACACCTCCTAGTGGTGGGGTTGTTAGGAGTGTTTATCAGACCATGTGGACACCTCCTAGTGGTGGGGTTGTTAGTAGTGTTTATCAGACCATGTGTTTATCAGACACCTCCTAGTTGGTCTGGTCTGTTAGGAGTGTTTATCAGACCATGTGGACACCTCCTAGTGGTGGGGTTGTTAGGAGTGTTTATCAGACCATGTGGACACCTCCTAGTGGTGGGGTTGTTAGGAGTGTTTATCAGACCATGTGGACACCTGCTAGTGGTGGGGTTGTTAGGAGTTGTTAATAGAACTACCCCTCCCGGATCCGGGAGAATTATCATCAATCTCACTTGAAAATATTCATATTCATGAAATCACAAGTGAAATATATTGAAACACAGCTTAGTCTTTTGTTAATCACCCTGTCATCTCATATTTTGATATGATGCTTTACAGCCAAAGCAAGACAAGCATTTGTGTAAGTTTATCGATAGCCTAGCATAGCATTATGCAAAGCTCATGTTGGTCACGAAAATCAGAAAAGCAATCAAATTAACAAGAAGGAATTTAAATGGTAATAACCAGACTTTTTTCCAACAGATATTATTGGCAAATGTATTCCAGTAAGTTGTGACATAAGGAATGGATACAATCTCCCTTTGAAATAAAGCAGGTAGATCTGTTGTTCTGAGGGAGCAAGGAGAGAAACAGTTTCCCTATTGGAGAGTCAACTGGATTAAGCGAAGGTAGGTCAACAAGGTGAGGTCTGGTTACACCTCTAAATAACATGAGTTCCAGATGGAATAGCATCAGAGACTATGGAGAACTCTCTAGGAGGGCAGGTCAACAAGGTGAGGTCTGGTTACACCTCTAAATAACATGAGTTCCAGATGGAATAGCATCAGAGACTATGGAGAACTCTCTAGGAGGGCAGGTCAACAAGGTGAGGTCTGGTTACACCTCTAAATAACATGAGTTCCAGATGGAATAGCATCAGAGACTATGGAGAACTCTCTAGGTGTTACAGGGATATTGTTACAAGATAAAAATTCCTCATAATTGAGTAACAATCCTTCTGCATTAAAAAGTTGACTTACCAGCAGGATATGCTTATTAAACCAGTTCTTCAAAAATAAAGACTTGTTTCTATACAAAATATCCTTATTGTTCCAAATGAAATACCTATGCGGATTTTTTTAAAATATATTAACGAGCACGCTAAGAATACTGTTGTAGGAATCTTATCGGTGTTATAGTTACAAAGTAACACAAAATTGAAGTCACCAAAACGGGAGAAGATATAATGAGGGAAGAAATTCCAAATTGAAGTTGGATTCTTTAAGAAATGTTTTCCCCAATTGATAGAGGAAAATATAGTTGAAATGACTAATTATGTATACAAATGTTATAATGTACTGTACATGTGAATTTTCTCTCTTGCTCCCTTTCCCAATTGTATATAATGTAGTCAGGAGTTAGTAACAATGAAGGTCTGTTCCTTAGTTCATTCAGTTGTACAAATCTCCAGGTGGTGGGAACGGGCCATCTCCAGATTGTCTAGAATGTTGATTTATACTGACTGGCCTTGACCTCGTGCTGATAACGCGAAGGCTCGAGAGCTAGAGGGGCTGTTTGTGAAATGGAACGTTTGGAAAACGCTGACGTCATTTTCAGTTTATAACCTGTGGTAATGTGTGTAAGCATTCAGTACTCTCTGGAATTAAACGCTCTTACCTGGCTTTTAAGACTGGTCTCAATCTACTTCATTCATAATTCATCAACTTACAATTCATTAATGAATTAGAAATGAGTGCGAATTGGTTTTGGCAATAAAACAAAGGAATTTAGAATTCCTCTATCACCAATTTATCTTTAAAGTATTATTAGTATTATTTATAGTAAAATCAACTAAATGTTCATAACGACAGATGTCCTTATATAATGTGTACGATTTTCCCAGATGAAGTTGAAAAGCATCTGGTCAACCTCTTTCCCTATTTTGTGGTCAAGATGTAGGAACTGGGCTGCAAACAGCTTCTGTATGACTGACGCCTTTAGTGATTTAGTCTGATGTTTTAATATTTAACATTCTGCCCTCCGAATTCATATCTAAGGGGCATTTTTCATTAGTGCAAATCTGTTCTGTGAGAATATCTACTAATAATAATAACTGTGTAAATCAGGATGCATTATGAAAGGACAATAAGAGACGGTGGTAATATGTTTCCTTTTAGAGACGATAATACATGACAACCAGGTCATTTTAGTTTCTCTTAGAATCACAACCTCAGTGGAACAACAGTTTGTCATTTCCCAACAGGTACAGTTCTCCTGAACAAACAAGTGCAGGACAGAGGAATAGCAATTCTTACCTTGTTCTAAACTCAATCACCTTCTTCATCCTCATCATTCAGTTCATTGAAATACAGTTTTGAAGTTGTGCACAATTATCAGTTTCTGTTTGGTTTATGCCGCCCATTAATTCACTGTCAGCTACATCAGCCCATTCATTCACTGTCAGCTACATCAGCCCATTCATTCACTGTCAGCTACATCAGCCCATTCATTCACTGTCAGCTACATCAGCCCATTCATTCACTGTCAGCTACATCAGCCCATTCATTCACTGTCAGCTACATCAGCCCATTCATTCACTGTCAGCTACATCAGCCCATTCATTCACTGTCAGCTACATCAGCCCATTCATTCACTGTCAGCTACATCAGCCCATTCATTCACTGTCAGCTACATCAGCCCATTCATTCACTGTCAGCTACATCAGCCCATTCATTCACTGTCAGCTACATCAGCCCATTCATTCACTGTCAGCTACATCAGCCCATTCATTCACTGTCAGCTACATCAGCCCATTCATTCACTGTCAGCTACATCAGCCCATTCATTCACTGTCAGCTACATCAGCCCATTCATTCACTGTCAGCTACATCAGCCCATTCATTCACTGTCAGCTACATCAGCCCATCATTCACTGTCAGCTACATCAGCCCATTCATTCACTGTCAGCTACATCAGCCCATTCATTCACTGTCAGCTACATCAGCCCATTCATTCACTGTCAGCTACATCAGCCCATTCATTCACTGTCAGCTACATCAGCCCATTCATTCACTGTCAGCTACATCAGCCCATTCATTCACTGTCAGCTACATCAGCCCATTCATTCACTGTCAGCTACATCAGCCCATTCATTCACTGTCAGCTACATCAGCCCATTCATTCACTGTCAGCTACATCAGCCCATTCATTCACTGTCAGCTACATCAGCCCATTCATTCACTGTCAGCTACATCAGCCCATTCATTCACTGTCAGCTACATCAGCCCATTCATTCACTGTCAGCTACATCAGCCCATTCATTCACTGTCAGCTACATCAGCCCATTCATTCACTGTCAGCTACATCAGCCCATTCATTCACTGTCAGCTACATCAGCCCATTCATTCACTGTCAGCTACATCAGCCCATTCATTCACTGTCAGCTACATCAGCCCATTCATTCACTGTCAGCTACATCAGCCCATTCATTCACTGTCAGCTACATCAGCCCATTCATTCACTGTCAGCTACATCAGCCCATTCATTCACTGTCAGCTACATCAGCCCATTCATTCACTGTCAGCTACATCAGCCCATTCATTCACTGTCAGCTACATCAGCCCATTCATTCACTGTCAGCTACATCAGCCCATTCATTCACTGTCAGCTACATCAGCCCATTCATACACTGTCAGCTACATCAGCCCATTCATTCACTGTCAGCTACATCAGCCCATTCATTCACTGTCAGCTACATCAGCCCATTCATTCACTGTCAGCTACATCAGCCCATTCATTCACTGTCAGCTACATCAGCCCATTCATTCACTGTCAGCTACATCAGCCCATTCATTCACTGTCAGCTACATCAGCCCATTCATTCACTGTCAGCTACATCAGCCCATTCATTCACTGTCAGCTACATCAGCCCATTCATTCACTGTCAGCTACATCAGCCCAATCATTCACTGTCAGCTACATCAGCCCATTCATACACTGTCAGCTACATCAGCCCATTCATACACTGTCAGCTACATCAGCCCATTCATTCACTGTCAGCTACATCAGCCCATTCATTCCCTGTCAGCTACATCAGCCCATTCATTAACTGTCAGCTACATCAGCCCATTCATTCACTGTCAGCTACATCAGCCCATTCATTCACTGTCAGCTACATCAGCCCATTCATTCACTGTCAGCTACATCAGCCCATTCATTCACTGTCAGCTACATCAGCCCATTCATTCACTGTCAGCTACATCAGCCCATTCATTAACTGTCAGCTACATCAGCCCATTCATTCCCTGTCAGCTACATCAGCCCATTCATTAACTGTCAGCTACATCAGCCCATTCATTCACTGTCAGCTACATCAGCCCATTCATTCACTGTCAGCTACATCAGCCCATTCATTCACTGTCAGCTACATCAGCCCATTCATTCACTGTCAGCTACATCAGCCCATTCATTCACTGTCAGCTACATCAGCCCATTCATTCACTGTCCGCTACATCAGCCCATTCATTCACTGTCAGCTACATCAGCCCATTCATTCACTGTCAGCTACATCAGCCCATTCATTCACTGTCAGCTACATCAGCCCATTCATTCACTGTCAGCTACATCAGCCCATTCATTCACTGTCAGCTACATCAGCCCATTCATTAACTGTCAGCTACATCAGCCCATTCATTCACTGTCAGCTACATCAGCCCATTCATTCACTGTCAGCTACATCAGCCCATTCATTCACTGTCAGCTACATCAGCCCATTCATTCACTGTCAGCTACATCAGCCCATTCATTCACTGTCAGCTACATCAGCCCATTCATTCACTGTCAGCTACATCAGCCCATTCATTCACTGTCAGCTACATCAGCCCATTCATTCACTGTCAGCTACATCAGCCCATTCATTCACTGTCAGCTACATCAGCCCATTCATTCACTGTCAGCTACATCAGCCCATTCATTCACTGTCAGCTACATCAGCCCATTCATTCACTGTCAGCTACATCAGCCCATTCATTCACTGTCAGCTACATCAGCCCATTCATTCACTGTCAGCTACATCAGCCCATTCATTCACTGTCAGCTACATCAGCCCATTCATGTACTGTCAGCTACATCAGCCCATTCATTCACTGTCAGCTACATCAGCCCATTCATTCACTGTCAGCTACATCAGCCCATTCATTCACTGTCAGCCCATTCATTCACTGTCAGCCCATTCATTCACTGTCAGCCCATTCATTCACTGTCAGCTTCATTAGACAAATTAGCGCCTTGGAACCCAAGAGCATAGTCAGTGCTCTAACTCCCCCTTGTGGTGGTGTGGAGCAATGCAATAAGCAGTCACGCAGGGTAATGTACTAAAACACAAATTACCTCTAAATCCTGCAGCATAATCTCAAAACTTAATTCAGGAACTAAGTAGATCTGTAAGTAGATCTGTAAGTAGATCTGGAAGTAGATCTATAAGTAGATCTGGAAGTAGATCTGGAAATAACTTCATCTTTAGAAAGCAACACGCAACCTTTCAAGGATAAATCCCTCTGTAACCATTGGTTCAACTTCTTTTCATTTATTTCTTCAATAATAAGTACACAGATTGAATGAGCATATTTTCTGTTGATCCTTAGATATGTTAATCCCAAGGTATGTTACATTTTCCTTAAGTGGAATATTGCAGATAGAGGGATTCACACAGTCTGTAACATATGTCTATCACACAGTCTGTAACATATGTCTATCACACAGTCTGTAACATATGTCTATCACACAGTCTGTAACATATGTCTATCACACAGTCTGTAACATATGTCTATCACACAGTCTGTAACATATGTCTATCACACAGTCTGTAACATATGTCTATCACACAGTCTGTAACATATGTCTATCACACAGTCTGTAACAAATGTCTATCACACAGTCTGTAACAAATGTCTATTCCTCATGAAGACAGATTGGGTCTCCTCTATAATTGCGTCCAACATTGCTTTCATTCTTTTTGCAAATATAGAAGCTAATATTTAGTAGTCAGACAGACAGGATGTAAATTATAGAGGAGAAGCAAGTCTTTCTTGGGCTTATGGATGAATGTAATCAGACCTGGAGTCAGACTGGGAGGGAGAGCATTATTTACAATGTAATCAGACCTGGAGTCAAACTGGGAGGGAGAGCATTATTTACAATGTAATCAGACCAGGAGTCAGACTGGGACGGAGAGCATTATTTACAATGTAATCAGACCTGGAGTCAGACTGGGAGGGAGAGCATTATTTACAATGTAATCAGACCTGGAGTCAGACTGGGAGGGAGAACATTATTTACAATGTAATCAGACCTGGAGTCAAACTGGGAGGGAGAGCATTATTTACAATGTAATCAGACCTGGAGTCAAACTGGGAGGGAGAACATTATTTACAATGTAATCAGACTGGGAGGGAGAGCATTATTTACAATGTAATCAGACTGGGAGGGAGAGCATTATTTACAATGTAATCAGACTGGGAGGGAGAGCATTATTTACAATGTAATCAGACTGGGAGGGAGAGCATTATTTACAATGTAATCAGACCTGGAGTCAGACTGGGAGGGAGAGCATTATTTACAATGTAATCAGACCAGGAGTCAGACTGGGAGGGAGAGCATTATTTACAATGTAATCAGACCTGGAGTCAGACTGGGAGGGAGAGCATTATTTACAATGTAATCAGACCTGGAGTCAGACTGGGAGGGAGAACATCATTTACAATGTAATCAGACCTGGAGTCAGACTGGGAGGGAGAACATTATTTACAATGTAATCAGACCAGGAGTCAGACTGGGACGGAGAGCATTATTTACAATGTAATCAGACCTGGAGTCAGACTGGGAGGGAGAACATTATTTACAATGTAATCAGACCTGGAGTCAGACTGGGACGGAGAGCATTATTTACAATGTAATCAGACCTGGAGTCAGACTGGGAGGGAGAACATTATTTACAATGTAATCAGACCTGGAGTCAGACTGGGAGGGAGAACATTATTTACAATGTAATCAGACCTGGAGTCAGACTGGGAGGGAGAGCATTATTTACAATGTAATCAGACCTGGAGTCAAACTGGTAATAATAAAAATAATAATATATGCCATGTAGCAGACGCTTTTATCCAAAGCGACTTACAGTCATGTGTGCATACATTCTACGTATGGGTGGTCCCGGGAATCGAACCCACTACCCTGGCGTTACAAGCGCCATGCACTACCAACTGAGCTACAGAAGGACTAGTTAGGGAGAGCATTATTTACAATGCTTTCAGAAAAGACCAACAGAAAAGGGACTAACTGTTCTGTAAACAGTTGTGTAAAACTCAGCAGATACACCAACAGTCCCAGGAGACCTCCAACAGAAAAGGGACTAACTGTTCTGTAATCAGTTGTGTAAAACTCAGCAGATACACCATCAGTCCCAGGAGACCTCCAACAGAAAAGGGACTAACTGTTCTGTAATCAGTTGTGTAAAACTCAGCAGATACACCATCAGTCCCAGGAGACCTCCAACAGAAAAGGGACAATGTTTCCACTGTCCATACCTGCCTACTCCTTTAACACCAGAGACAACATGATTAATGTTTCCACTGTCCATACCTGCCTACTCCTTTAACACCAGAGACAACATGATTAATGTTTCCACTGTCCATACCTGCCTACTCCTTTAACACCAGAGACAACATGATTAATGTTTCCACTGTCCATACCTGCCTACTCCTTTAACACCAGAGACAACATGATTAATGTTTCCACTGTCCATACCTGCCTACTCCTTTAACACCAGAGACAACATGATTAATGTTTCCACTGTCCATACCTGCCTACTCCTTTAACACCAGAGACAACATGATTAATGTTTCCACTGTCCATACCTGCCTACTCCTTTAACACCAGAGACAACATGATGAATGTTTCCACTGTCCATACCTGCCTACTCCTTTAACACCAGAGACAACATGATTAATGTTTCCACTGTCCATACCTGCCTACTCCTTTAACACCAGAGACAACATGATTAATGTTTCCACTGTCCATACCTGCCTACTCCTTTAACACCAGAGACAACATGATGAATGTTTCCACTGTCCATACCTGCCTACTCCTTTAACACCAGAGACAACATGATTAATGTTTCCACTGTCCATACCTGCCTACTCCTTTAACACCAGAGACAACATGATTAATGTTTCCACTGTCCATACCTGCCTACTCCTTTAACACCAGAGACAACATGATTAATGTTTCCACTGTCCATACCTGCCTACTCCTTTAACACCAGAGACAACATGATTAATGTTTCCACTGTCCATACCTGCCTACTCCTTTAACACCAGAGACAACATGATTAATGTTTCCACTGTCCATACCTGCCTACTCCTTTAACACCAGAGACAACATGATTAATGTTTCCACTGTCCATACCTGCCTACTCCTTTAACACCAGAGACAACATGATTAATGTTTCCACTGTCCATACCTGCCTACTCCTTTAACACCAGAGACAACATGATTAATGTTTCCACTGTCCATACCTGCCTACTCCTTTAACACCAGAGACAACATGATTAATGTTTCCACTGTCCATACCTGCCTACTCCTTTAACACCAGAGACAACATGATTAATGTTTCCACTGTCCATACCTGCCTACTCCTTTAACACCAGAGACAACATGATTAATGTTTCCACTGTCCATACCTGCCTACTCCTTTAACACCAGAGACAAAATTATTAACTTGGACTTTTAAAAGGACCAGGATGAACCAAGCCAGTTTACAGGCAAATACTTAGAAGTGAGGATTAAAGCTCCCTAACATGTAATTATATCAAGAAGACTTTATAACTGCCCTGATAGGCTCTTTACTGACAACTCTAATAGGACAATTAAATCAAGAAGACTTTATAACTGCCCTGATAGGCTCTTTACCTACAACTCTAATAGGACAATTATATCAAGAAGACTTTATAACTGCCCTGATAGGCTCTTTACTGACAACTCTAATAGGACAATTATATCAAGAAGACATTATAACTGCCCTGATAGGCTCTTTATTGACAACTCTAATAGGACAATTATATCAAGAAGACATTATAACTGCCCTGATAGGCTCTTTATTGACAACTCTAATAGGACAATTAAATCAAGAAGACTTTATAACTGCCCTGATAGGCTCTTTACCTACAACTCTAATAGGACAATTATATCAAGAAGACATTATAACTGCCCTGATAGGCTCTTTATTGACAACTCTAATAGGACAATTATATCAAGAAGACATTATAACTGCCCTGATAGGCTCTTTACCTACAACTCTAATAGGACAATTATATCAAGAAGACTTTATAACTGCCCTGATAGGCTCTTTATTGACAACTCTAATAGGACAATTATATCAAGAAGACATTATAACTGCCCTGATAGGCTCTTTACCTACAACTCTAATAGGACAATTATATCAAGAAGACATTATAACTGCCCTGATAGGCTCTTTACCTACAACTCTAATAGGACAATTATATCAAGAAGACATTATAACTGCCCTGATAGGCTCTTTACCTACAACTCTAATAGGACAATTAAATCAAGAAGACTTTATAACTGCCCTGATAGGCTCTTTATTGACAACTCTAATAGGACAATTATATCAAGAAGACTTTATAACTGCCCTGATAGGCTCTTTACTGACAACTCTAATAGGACAATTAAATCAAGAAGACGTTATAACTGCCCTGATAGGCTCTTTACTGACAACTCTAATAGGACAATTAAATCAAGAAGACTTTATAACTGCCCTGATAGGCTCTTTACTGACAACTCTAATAGGACAATTATATCAAGAAGCCTTTATAACTGCCCTGATAGGCTCTTTATTGACAACTCTAATAGGACAATTATATCAAGAAGACATTATAACTGCCCTGATAGGCTCTTTACTGACAACACTAATAGGACAATTATATCAAGAAGACATTATAACTGCCCTGATAGGCTCTTTACTGACAACTCTAATAGGACAATTATATCAAGAAGACTTTATAACTGCCCTGATAGGCTCTTTATTGACAACTCTAATAGGACAATTATATCAAGAAGACATTATAACTGCCCTGATAGGCTCTTTACTGACAACACTAATAGGACAATTATATCAAGAAGACATTATAACTGCCCTGATAGGCTCTTTACTGACAACTCTAATAGGACAATTATATCAAGAAGACTTTATAACTGCCCTGATTGGCTCTTTACTGACAACTCTAATAGGACAATTATATCAAGAAGACTTTATAACTGCCCTGATAGGCTCTTTACTGACAACTCTAATAGGACAATTATATCAAGAAGACTTTATAACTGCCCTGATAGGCTCTTTACTGACAACTCTAATAGGACAATTATATCAAGAAGACTTTATAACTGCCCTGATAGGCTCTTTACCTACAACTCTAATAGGACAATTATATCAAGAAGACTTTATAACTGCCCTGATAGGCTCTTTATTGACAACTCTAACAGGACAATTTGGGTCGACATGGAAGAAGAACTTAATGCCCCATTTGGAGCATCATATTATCTGAGTCAACACTTAAATGTGGGACTGCAGAATCCCATAATGTCCCAAACTAAGAAATATGGAGTCAGATAAATAAGAGACAGACATCTTCCCCTTTCCTGACAAGCTCTGCTTCGTTATGGAACAACCATGAATACTAATTAGGAGGAAAGGTGGTTGTCTGGAGACAGTGGGATAGGTTTTGTTTTAGCCTCAACACTAATACATTTCACTTCTGCTTTTAGTGTCAACTTGAATTAGAGTGGCTGTGGAAGACTGGTCCCTTGATGATGTCTGCAAGTGTCTGAGTACCAATGAGCTCCATGATTCCATCCCATCATTCCAAGGTTCACAATCTTTCTGAAGAATGTCAACTCTATTCAATTGTCCACTTTTCGATGAGCAAACATTCTCTGTGTCCAGACTACTCACACATATTGTCCTCTATCACCAGCATGAACCACATGTTCTAACTGCCTGTGGAGTTAATGGGTGTGGGAAAACAAATAGATGTTTCAGCGTCTATCGGTCACACATCTACCAAAACCATACAGAGCTTTTAAGCACCAACTTAGATGAGAATTGCCTTCATGATGAATTTGAGACGGGGACTGATCCCATTGAAGATGACATGAGACTGGGACTGATCCCATTGAAGATGACATGAGACTGGGACTGATCCCATTGAAGATGACATGAGACGGGGACTGATCCCATTGAAGATGACATGAGACTGGGACTGATCCCATTGAAGATGACATGAGACGGGGACTGATCCCATTGAAGATGACATGAGACAGTAACTGATCTCATTGAAGATGAAATGAGACTGGGACTGATCCCATTGAAGATGACATGAGACTGGGACTGATCCCATTGAAGATGACATGAGACTGGGACTGATCCCATTGAAGATGACATGAGACTGGGACTGATCCCATTGAAGATGACATGAGACTGGGACTGATCCCATTGAAGATGACATGAGACTGGGACTGATCCCATTGAAGATGACATGAGACGGGGACTGATCCCATTGAAGATGACATGAGACGGGGACTGATCCCATTGAAGATGACATGAGACGGGGACTGATCCCATTGAAGATGACATGAGACTGGGACTGATCCCATTGAAGATGACATGAGACGGGGACTGATCCCATTGAAGATGACATGAGACTGGGACTGATCCCATTGAAGATGACATGAGACTGGGACTGATCCCATTGAAGATGACATGAGACTGGGACTGATCCCATTGAAGATGACATGAGACTGGGACTGATCCCATTGAAGATGACATGAGACGGGGACTGATCCGATTGAAGATGACATGAGACTGGTACTGATCCCATTGAAGATGACATGAGACTGGGACTGATCCCATTGAAGATGACATGAGACTGGGACTGATCCCATTGAAGATGACATGAGACTGGGACTGATCCCATTGAAGATGACATGAGACTGGGACTGATCCCATTGAAGATGACATGAGACGGGGACTGATCCCATTGAAGATGACATGAGACTGGGACTGATCCCATTGAAGATGACATGAGACTGGGACTGATCCCATTGAAGATGACATGAGACTGGGACTGATCCCATTGAAGATGACATGAGACTGGGACTGATCCCATTGAAGATGACATGAGACTGGGACTGATCCCATTGAAGATGACATGAGACTGGGACTGATCCCATTGAAGATGACATGAGACGGGGACTGATCCCATTGAAGATGACATGAGACTGGGACTGATCCCATTGAAGATGACATGAGACGGGGACTGATCCCATTGAAGATGACATGAGACTGGGACTGATCCCATTGAAGATGACATGAGACTGGGACTGATCCCATTGAAGATGACATGAGACTGGGACTGATCCCATTGAAGATGACATGAGACGGGGACTGATCCCATTGAAGATGACATGAGACTGGGACTGATCCCATTGAAGATGACATGAGACTGGGACTGATCCCATTGAAGATGACATGAGACTGGGACTGATCCCATTGAAGATGACATGAGACTGGGACTGATCCCATTGAAGATGACATGAGACTGGGACTGATCCCATTGAAGATGACATGAGACTGGGACTGATCCCATTGAAGATGACATGAGACGGGGACTGATCCCATTGAAGATGACATGAGACTGGGACTGATCCCATTGAAGATGACATGAGACTGGGACTGATCCCATTGAAGATGACATGAGACGGGGACTGATCCCATTGAAGATGACATGAGACTGGGACTGATCCCATTGAAGATGACATGAGACTGGGACTGATCCCATTGAAGATGACATGAGACTGGGACTGATCCCATTGAAGATGACATGAGACTGGGACTGATCCCATTGAAGATGACATGAGACTGGGACTGATCCCATTGAAGATGACATGAGACTGGGACTGATCCCATTGAAGATGACATGAGACTGGGACTGATCCCATTGAAGATGACATGAGACTGGGACTGATCCCATTGAAGATGACATGAGACTGATCCCATTGAAGATGACATGAGACTGGGACTGATCCCATTGAAGATGACATGAGACTGGGACTGATCCCATTGAAGATGACATGAGACTGGGACTGATCCCATTGAAGATGACATGAGACTGGGACTGATCCCATTGAAGATGACATGAGCGATGTAGAGAGTCTGCCAGAGGCTGAATATGTTCAAGACACAGAGATCAACACTGAGCAGCTAATTGAATGTCTCCAAAACAATATCTGTCTTGTTATTTAGTAAACCAGGAAAGAACACTGCATCCCAGCTACGGTACAGAATAACATTGTTGAGGACCTCAGAACCATGTTGATGCATTATGACCCACTACAGTCCCCTCAGGTTTCATCTGACAAATAAACTAATAAATGTGGTTGAACAGGACGATCTCAGGGACTTGCTTAACAACTCTGCAGTATTTGAGGAATGCATTAGATGCATAATCTCTGAGTGGATGCTGGAGCATTACTGTGTGAAAGAAGTGGGCGTGGTCAGGACAACTGAAGTACCACTGAGAAACAAAGAAGGTTATAAAACAAGGTGATTTCAATACAGCTACATTTCCCCCAGGCTACATGAATATAAAGAGACATGAGACAAAACAATCATAATGAATCAGATTACATGGCCCCCAGGCTACATGAATATAAAGAGACATGAGACAAAACAATCATAATGAATCAGATTACATGGCCCCCAGGCTACATGAATATAAAGAGACATGAGACAAAACAATCATAATGAATCAGATTACATGGCCCCCAGGCTACATGAATATAAAGAGACATGAGACAAAACAATCATAATGAGGCAGATTACATGGACAGGGGACCTGATCCTAGATCATAATTAACCAGATTACAGTGAGAGAAGGGACCTGATCCTAGATCATAATGAATCAGATTACATGGAGAGGGGGGACCTGATCCTAGATCATAATGAATCAGATTACATGGAGAGGGGGACCTGATCCTAGATCATAATGAATCAGATTACATGGAGAGGAGGACCTGATCCTAGATCATAATGAATCAGATTACATGGAGAGGGGACCTGATCCTAGATCATAATGAATCAGATTACATGGAGAGGGGGACCTGATCCTAGATCATAATGAATCAGATTACATGGAGAGGGGGGACCTGATCCTAGATCATAATGAATCAGATTACATGGAGAGGGGGACCTGATCCTAGATCATAATGAATCAGATTACATGGAGAGCGGGACCTGATCCTAGATCATAATGAATCATATTACATGGAGAGGGGGACCTGATCCTAGATCATAATGAATCAGATTACATGGAGAGGGGGACCTGATCCTAGATCATAATGAATCAGATTACATGGAGAGGGGGACCTGATCCTAGATCATAATGAATCAGATTACATGGAGAGAAGGGACCTGATCCTAGATCATAATGAATCAGATTACATGGAGAGGGAGACCTGATCCTAGATCATAATGAATCAGATTACATGGAGAGAAGGGACCTGATCCTAGATCATAATGAATCAGATTACATGGACAGGGAGACCTGATCCTAGATCATAATGAATCAGATTACATGGAGAGAAAGGACCTGATCCTAGATCATAATGAATCAGATTACATGGAGAGGGAGACCTGATCCTAGATCATAATGAATCAGATTACATGGAGAGGGGGACCTGATCCTAGATCATAATGAATCAGATTACATGGAGAGGTGGACCTGATCCTAGATCATAATGAATCAGATTACATGGAGAGGGGGGACCTGATCCTAGATCATAATGAATCAGATTACATGGAGAGGGGGGACCTGATCCTAGATCATAATGAATCAGATTACATGGAGAGGGGGACCTGAATCCTGGAGAGGGGGTCCTTCTGTAGCTCAGTTGGTAGAGCATGGCGCTTGTAACGCCAGGGTAGTGGGTTCAATTCCGGGACCACCCATACGTAGAATGTATGCACACATGACTGTAAGTCGCTTTGGATAAAAGCGTCCGCTAAATGGCATATATTATTATTATTATATATTATCCTAGATCACAATGAATCAGATTGCATGGAGAGGAGGACCTGATCCTAGATCATAATGAATCAGATTACATGGAGAGAAGGGACCTGATCCTAGATCATAATGAATCAGATTACATGGAGAGGGGACCTGATCCTAGATCATAATGAATCAGATTACATGGACAGGGGGACCTGATCCTAGATCATAATGAATCAGATTACATGGAGAGGGGGACCTGATCCTAGATCATAATGAATCATATTACATGGAGAGGGGGACCTGATCCTAGATCATAATGAATCAGATTACATGGAGAGGGGGAGCTGATCCTAGATCATAATGAATCAGATTACATGGAGAGGAGACCTGATCCTAGATCATAATGAATCAGATTACATGGAGAGGAGGGACCTGATCCTAGATCATAATGAATCAGATTACATGGAGAGGGGGACCTGATCCTAGATCATAATGAATCAGATTACATGGAGAGGGGGACCTGATCCTAGATCATAATGAATCAGATTACATGGAGAGGGGGACCTGATCCTAGATCATAATGAATCAGATTACATGGAGAGGAGGGACCTGATCCTAGATCATAATGAATCAGATTACATGGAGAGGAGGGACCTGATCCTAGATCATAATGAATCAGATTACATGGAGAGGGGGGACCTGATCCTAGATCAGCACTCCAACTCTGGGACACTGCCTGTATAAAACCGAACACAGAGTTGTAAAGTCTAGTTACAGCAGGTGTTTACTGCCATCTAGTGGAAGATACCAATATAACACTACATTATCAGGGTGGGGAGGCGGCTGAGCTGAAACAGAAAGTAAAGTTGTTCTTTTGTTCAGGATCCATTTTGAGACGACAGAGCAGAAAAGACTACATGGAGATTATTGAAAAATAAAGTAAGTATTTCTGAACAATAATCTATTCTAATGGACAGAGTACGTGCATGAATACCTGGAATGAGATATTACTAGTTAGTAGAACTGCTACTTGAGCTGAGTTGCTGACAGACAGCAGTTTCAAAGTGTAAACTAATCAGTAGTCCTACATGTTATCAGTAAAACGTCTGGTAAAGATGGTGGAGGAGCTTTTCAATGATATGGTTTCATGTTTATCTCAGGGTTCCTCCATCCTTTTGTTCTTACCAGCACTTACATACCTGATTCAACTAATCATCACATATTTTAAAATAATTTAATATTCGAGGCATACAAATTAACATTCTCAAATTAAAACCTTTTGGGTTTGTAGGCCTGCTTACAATTATTAAAGTCCTACAGTAACTCACATCTTGGAGAAAAAAACACAGCTAAACTTGGTTTCGAGTAAATTATATGTTTATCTATAATAATGTAAGAGAGATGACTTGAAGAAACGCGTCTGGGATTAGAACTCTGTGTCTCTGCTACAGTAGGAGGATCGTTTTGCATGGCCCGGTGCTACAGGTGAGTGGACATTTATTTTATGGACCAATGGAATGGTCTAAAATGCTCAAACTCTGCTCACCCGGGGAGCCGGGCAATGCACAACTAATTCACTCAGTGACCGTTACTTTATTTCCTGATATGAAATTGAAAGTAATTTTGTAGCCGACGCAGTTCCAGAATGTCTGTTGAAACTGTGTTAGAACAGTGGTGTCTCATATGGAACGTTAGAACAGTGGTGGAAACAGAACTCAGTTCCAGAATGTCTGTTGAAACTGTGTCTCATATGGAACGTTAGAACAGTGGTGGAAACAGAACTCAGTTCCAGAATGTCTGTTGAAACTGTGTCTCATATGGAACGTTAGAACAGTGGTGGAAACAGAACTCAGTTCTCAAACTGGAGTAAAAGTAAAGATTCCTTCATAGAAAATTACTCAATTAAAAGTGAAAGTCACACAGTAAAATAATACTTCAGGAAAAGTCTAAAAGTATTTGGTTTGAAATATACTTAAGCATCAAAAGTAAAAAATAAAGTAGTAATAATTTTAAATTCATTTTATTAAGCAAACCAGACAGCACAATGTTCTTGTTATTTTAATTCATGGATTGCCAGGGTCACTTTCCAACACTCAGACATAATTTAAAAACAAAGCATTTGTGTTTAGTGAGTCTGCCAGATAAGATGCAGTAGGGAAGACCAGGGATGTTCTCTTGACAATTTTCTGTTCTGCTTGGCATTCAAAATGTAACGAGTACTTTTGGGTGTCAGGGAAAATGTTCGGACTAAAAAGTACATAATTTTCTTTATGACTGTAGTAAAAGTAAAACTAAAAGTTGTTAAAAATATAAATAGTAAAGTAAAGGACAGATTCCCCCCAAAACTACTGAATTATAACTTTAAAGTATTTTACTGAAGTACTTTACACCACTGCATTAGAAGACAGATAAATGTGTTGATTTGAAGGAAAGATGGGCATATTCTGGTAGGTCTACTACCAACTATTATAAAGTTAGGTCGTCGTCAGACATTCAACAGTCACAGTAGGTTTGAGCTACAGTCTGATCACTAATCATGCCGACCAACCTGATGGTCTCTGTTGGAAATGTTGTGAAAAGAATCTGGCTTAGTTTATAAATATCTGGTATTACTCATCTCATATGTAGATACTGTATTCTATACTGTTCTACTGTATCTTAGTCTATGCATTACATTAACAGCAACTCATCTCATATGTAGATACTGTATTCTATACTATTCTACTGTATCTTAGTCTATGTATTACTCATCTCATATGTATATACTCTATTCTATACTATTCTACTGTATCTTAGTCTATGCATTACTCATCTCATATGTATATACTGTATTCTATACTATTCTACTGTATCTTAGTCTATGCATTACTCATCTCATATGTATATACTGTATTCTATACTATTCTACTGTATCTTAGTCTATGCATTACTCATCTCATATGTATATACTGTATTCTATACTATTCTACTGTATCTTAGTCTATGCATTACTCATCTCATATGTATATACTGTATTCTATACTATTCTACTGTATCTTAGTCTATGCATTACTCATCTCATATGTAGATACTGTATTCTATACTATTCTACTGTATCTTAGTCTATGCATTACTCATCTCATATGTATATACTGCATTCTATACTATTCTACTGTATCTTAGTCTATGCATTACTCATCTCATATGTATATACTGTATTCTATACTATTCTACTGTATCTTAGTCTATGCTGCTCAGACATTGTGACCAATAAGATTTGATTTGATTTTGATTAGGCTACATACACTACATGACCAAAAGTATGTTGGACACCTATAACAGCCAGACTTTCAAACGAACATTCTCATTCCAAAATCATAGGCATTCATATGGGAAGGAGTTGGTCCCCCTTTGCTGCTATAACAGCCTAACAGCCCAGTCTTCTGGGAAGACTTTCCACTAGATGTTGGAACATTACTGCGGGGACTTGCTTCCATTCAGCCACAAGAGCATTAGGGAGGTCGGGCACTGATGTTGGGTGATTGGGCCTGGCTCGCAGTCGGCATTCCAATTCATCCCAAAGGTGTTCAATGGGGTTGAGGTCAGGGCTCTGTGCAGGCCAGTCAAGTTCTTCCACACCGATCTCGACAAGCCATTACTGTATGGACCTCGCTTTGTGCATGGGGATATTGTCATGCTGAAACTGGAAAGGGCCTTCCCCAAACTGCCCAAGACAATTTTCCTCCGCCACCAAACTTTACAGTTGGCACAATGCATTCGGACAGGAAGCGTTTTCCTGGCATCCACCAAACCCAGATTCCACTGCTCCAGAGTCCAATGGCAGCGAGCTCTACACCACTCAAGCCGATGCTTGGCATTGCGCAAGGTGATCTTGTGTGCGGCTGCTTGGCCACGGAAATCCATTTCATGAAGATCCCGATGAACAGTTATTTTGCTGACATTGCAGTTTGGAACTCGGTAGTGAGTGTTGCAACCGAGGACAGATCATTTTTATGTGCTTCCACACTTGGCGGAGTTCTCTGAGCCGGTGGCAGCTCACTGAGCAGGTTGCAGGCGTTTATTTGACAAACTGACATGTTGGAAAGGTGGCAGTTTTAATGTCCGTTTTAGCCCTTCTGTCTACATTCTCAGATTAGTTTAGAAAATAACAGATTGAAAGACAATAAATAGCCACTTTTGATTAATACAAATAATTGTGAGACATGGCCTTGTGTTGCTGTACTGTCTATAACTACCTTAACAAACAGTGACTTATTATTATTATTGACAGTTACCATGGAGATGAAATGTCACAACTACATGTTCATGTGATGCATTAAATCACCTGACTGTTTCTATGTCTGTTAGTAAATGTTTTATTTCTCAAAGAGATAATGAATACATGAGAACAATAATTAGTTGTCACTGTGTTAATCACAACCAACATGCTGGATCTCTGTTTAGGGGTCAGTGCTCTAAAATGAGTCTCTCCGGGAAGAGAGAGGAGGGGGGCCCTGCCTCTAAAATTCATCTCTCTGAGGGACATGACACCAAAGCTAAGAGGTAAGATGATAATTTTATGAATCATTTATAAAGTTTATTTCCAAAATAAATAGCTATCTTAAGATGAATGAACTTACTGTAAATCACTCTGGATAAGAGCATCTGCTAAATCAGGGTTCTCAATCCGGGGTCTGTGGAGGTACTGCAGGGGTTCTCAATCCGGGGTCTGTGGAGGTACTGCAGGGTTCTCAATCCGGGGTCTGTGGATCCGGGGTCTGTACAATCCGGGGTCTGTGGAGGTACTGCAGGGTTCTCAATCCGGGGTCTGTGGAGGTGGAGGTACTGCAGGGGTTCTCAATCTGGGGTCTGTGGAGGTACTGCAGGGGTTCTCAATCCGGGGTCTGTGGAGGTACTGCAGGGGTTCCACGGCACCCTGACTGTACTCGTTGCAATGTCAGACATTTGATAGAATTTCCACATGACACAACCACTTTGCCTTCTCTTAATTATTGACTAATATAATGGAATGCATCTTTTAACCAATTGTGATGGTTGTTACCAGCAGAATATTGACAATATAACTGTTACATCAACACACTCTTCACACCCGTTTAACAACTCTAAATAGCTTTGGCATAGTAGGCATCAAGTCCCTTGCCAATAATGTTGCCTACAAACGTTGCAACAATGTTCATTTTCGTTGAACACATATTACACCCTAGATACTTTCAATTGCCCAATTTATATCCATGCACAATTTAGGATTATTATTTAACAACATGATGTTTTGCTCCAAAGGGAGAACTTGAAATAACATGATGTAGATAATTAAATCATCAAAAGAAAGACAGGTTTAGAAAACAAGGTTCCTTATAAAAAGGATTCTATCACTTCCTTAAAATATGAAATCAATAAAAGTTAGATATATATTTTTGGGTTCAGTGAAGAAGAACCTCTAGAGTTCTGATCAACAAAAGGTTTATGTTTTGAGGATGTGAACCCAGCAGCCCTCCAGTGGTCAGATCAATTCCACCTGTTTTTTCCAGCGCCTGGCCCGGGATTCGAACCAGCCACCTTTCGGTCACAGCTCCAACTCCAACATGAGTTAATCTTCAGAAATAAGCATGAGTTAATCTGCCAAAATGAAGACAAAATGCTCTGCAGACACACATGGTATCACAGACATACTTATCACTTGTTATACATAATTATTATACATAAATCATTGCCAAAAGCACAAGACATACTGTTGCATGTAGATCTATATTATTAATGGATTGATCACATAGAAATATAAAAAAACATTATTTTTAACTACTGCAATGCAATTACATGTGGCTCAGGAACCACTGACTCACTGCATTATTCTATAGTATTATCAAGACAGACACCTGCTGTTAACTGTTCTTAACTACTTAGGACAGCTGCTGTTAACTACTAACTACTTAGGACAGCTCACGAGGTGTCCTAAATATCTACTGACTAGGTGGGTAGGTAATTTAGGCAATGGGTAGGTAACTAGGTCATTTATACCCATAAGTGTAAAATGTCTTTATTCTCAGCACTTATACGACCAATTTTCTACTCTGAGACACTTTGGCCATATGGAACCAGATCTCAACATATTCTCATAAAAAAACTGAATGTTTGATCTCAAAATGTTGTTATAATTTAGTAAAAATGTTTGTTAAACATAATAATAAAAAATGAATATTACTAATGTAACCCACTGTAAAGACTGGGTTTAGGTTATTGTGTTGCACTGCTCATGTCCGCGTTCTGGAACTGTCCCCGTCCCCGTACAGAACTGTCCGCGTCCCCGTACAGAACTGTCCGCGTCCCTGTACAGAACTGTCCGCGTCCCTGTACAGAACTGTCCCGTCCCGTACCCGTCCCAGAACTGTCCGCGTCCCCGTACAGAACTGTCCCCGTCCCCGTACAGAACTGTCCGCGTCCCCGTACAGAACTGTCCGCGTCCCTGTACAGAACTGTCCCCGTCCCTGTACAGAACTGTCCCCGTCCCCGTACAGAACTGTCCCCGTCCCTGTACAGAACTGTCCGCGTCCCTGTACAGAACTGTCCGCGTCCCTGTACAGAACTGTCCCGTCCCCGTACAGAACTGTCCGCGTCCCTGTACAGAACTGTCCCCGTCCCTGTACAGAACTGTCCCCGTCCCTGTACAGAACTGTCCTCGTCCCTGTACAGAACTGTCCGCGTCCCCGTACAGAACTGTCCGCGTCCCTGTACAGAACTGTCCCCGTCCCCGTACAGAACTGTCCGCGTCCCTGTACAGAACTGTCCGCGTCCCTGTACAGAACTGTCCGCGTCCCCGTACAGAACTGTCCCCGTCCCCGTACAGAACTGTCCGCGTCCCCGTACAGAACTGTCCCCGTCCCTGTACAGAACTGTCCGCGTCCCCGTACAGAACTGTCCGCGTCCCCGTACAGAACTGTCCCCGTCCCTGTACAGAACTGTCCCCGTCCCTGTACAGAACTGTCCGCGTCCCCGTACAGAACTGTCCGCGTCCCCGTACAGAACTGTCCGCGTCCCCGTACAGAACTGTCCGCGTCCCCGTACAGAACTGTCCGCGTCCCCGTACAGAACTGTCCGCGTCCCCGTACAGGACTGTCCGTGTCCCCGTACCGAACTGTCCGCGTCACCGTTCCAAGGATATTGTCCGGTTACGCGCAGAGTGGACTGAGGTGATCTTGGGGAATAACGACAGAGTTTGTTACAGTGTTGAAACACCGAAGTTTATTGTTCAATTTGCTTTTTTCTTAACGGTCAGGGACAGTATGAGTCACGATATAATAATATATAATAACTGTATGCCATTTAGCTGACGCTTTTATCCAAAGCGCTTACAGTCATGTGTGCATACATTCTACGTATGGGTGGTCCCAATCGAACCCACTACCCTCTACAAGCGCCATGCTCTACCAACTGAGCCACAGAAGGACCACGAGCAGACCTGCTAGCTAGTCGGTACAGCTCGGTCTAGCTAGCTACTCTACCAGCAGCATCCTAGTTATCCTAGCTAGTCGGTACAGCTCGGTAAGCTAGCTAGCTACTCTACCAGCAGCATCCTAGTTATCCTAGCCAGTCAGTACAGCTCGGTAAGCTAGCTAGCTACTCTACCAGCAGCATCCTAGTTATCCTAGCTAGTCGGTACAGCTCGGTAAGCTAGCTATTTACTCTACCAGCAGCATCCTAGTTATCCTAGCTAGTCGGTACAGCTCGGTAAGCTAGCTAGTTACTCTACCAGCAGCATCCTAGTTATCCTAGCTAGTCGGTACAGCTCAGTAAGCTAGCTAGCTACTCTACCAGCAGCATCCTAGTTATCCTTCCACCTGTTAAATCCCGGTGAGGCGAAGATGGACGGTAACTTTAGTGTTTAACCCCTCTGTGTCCAAGGACCGAACTATTGAATATTATTTTCAGGGCGCCTCAATAGCAGGTATTGAACCCCGGGTAAATAATCACTAGTCAGAACCTCAACCTCAGTATACATTCATTATAACAATCATCTTAATATCTGATATTGTGAGTAAACAACCTCGAGAGTGTGCGTCTTCCAGCCCTCCAATAAATTACATCATTTAACCCTCCCGGTTAGTAAATTTACCTCAACATGCCCCCGGAGAAGGCAGCGTAACGACACCAGCCTTTTAGCGGGGCTGACAGACTGACTACAACGCTCGCGTCGATAAATTAATTTCGTTATTAAAAATGACACCCTGCTCACGCGCCATAGAAGCAGGTACCCACGTGCCATCTCCTCATTGGTTTATAGAAGCAGGTACCCACGTGCCATCTCCTCATTGGTTTATAGAAGCAGGTACCCACGTGCCATCTCCTCATTGGTGTATAGAAGCAGGTACCCACGTGCCATCTCCTCATTTAGCAAAAAAACATAATTTAACATAAACTTAACTTCTTTAAACAATAAAAACTCATTTATGAACATTTCTGAAATGGATATATAGCTTTTTGTAATGAAACTCTTCTTATGTTTCCCCATCTGAGCTCAGAGTAGATGAGAGATGTAATGTTTGTCTCTGTTGTGTTGAAGACCAATCAGGCAGGAGAGACCAGCCTCCCCTGTTCCCAGCTGTGTGTCCATGAAGAGTGACCAGTCTATGGATCCTCCTATATGTTTAGAGAGGGAGACTTTTCTACTGAACAAAGGTAAGAAGAACTCATGGGTCCTGGTCAGTGAGTTAAACAACACTGTCTCTAGTCATTTCTCCTCCCATTTTCCCATTTATTGTTGTTGTTTTCATAATCCATAGGCTCATCATTTTGTCCATTTTCATAGTCCTAAAACAATATTAAACAAACACAACATTCCCTCCCTGTGTGTGTGTGTGTGTGTGTGTGTGTGTGTGTGTGTGTGTGTGTGTGTGTGTGTGTGTGTGTGTGTGTGTGTGTGTGTGTGTGTGTGTGTGTGTGTGTGTGTGTGTGTACTCCCTGGATGAGGAGATGTAATCTCATGTTTTGTCCACAGAAACCAACAGGAGAGATCAGAGTCAGAGATTCTCAGTGGTCAGTCTTCCCAGAGTCATCAAACAGACCTGGCCTCCATATTCAGTGTATGTGGTCCTGTTATGTACATTTGTTTTTGTTTAACTCTAGTAAAGTTGATCTGTCAATCATTCATTAATGTGTTAATGAGAAAGCATTTATTCTCTTGCTTAACTTATTTACTTTATTTATTTCAGTTGCTTGAAGAGAAAATGATGACGTTTGTGAAGAATGAGCTGAAGATGTTCAAGAGGATTCTTAGTCCAGAACTCCCAGAAGGCTTTGAGATTCAGAAGCAGGATAAGGAAGTGGTGGATGCTGAAGATGAGAAGCAGGAGAGCAGTGCCAGAGAGGGGGCTCTGAAGATCACACTGCACATCCTGAGGAAAATGAACCAGAAGGAGCTTGCTGACAAACTGGAGAAAAGTAAGATCTGTTTGCCTCATGTTGAATGATGTTTTATAACATTTAAAAGCTGTAGCTAAAGTACAGCTAAAGTAGCTGTTTAACTCAATGATATTGTAGCTGTAACGGTTTTCTAGGTGTGAAGGAGAGTCGGACCAAAATGCAGCGTGTAGATTGTGATCCATAATTTAATAAACAAACGTAACACGAATCTAAATACAAACACTACAAAAAACGTAACGAAAATCGAAACAGCCTATACTTGTGTACACTAACACACAGGAACAAGGACACTAAGGACAATCACCCACAAAACACTCAAAGAATATGGCTGCCTAAATATGGTTCCCAATCAGAGACAACGATAAACACCTGCCTCTGATTGAGAACCACTGATTGAGAACCACAGCCATAGACTTTGATAGATCACCCCACAAGCTACAATCCCAATACATACCAAAACCCCAAGACAAAAATACACCACAATACAAAAACCCCATGCCACACCCTGGCCTGACCCAAACATGAAGATAAACACAAAATACTTCGACCAGGGCGTGACAGTAGCAGCCTTAAAACAACACCAAGTGACCTCATCAAGAAGCAGCAGGGATGTGTTGTACTGATTCATTTAGAGAGAGAGACAATATTAATAATACCATCAATAATACCAATAATAACATAATAATAACAATAATAATAACACCAGTCTGGATTATGAAAACATTGATAGTTATTAAAACAGATGTAATATGAATATCCTCTGTGTTATTTCTAGATTCAGATGAGCTTGCTGTGATTTGCCAACGTGAACTCAAATCTAATCTAAAGAAGAAGTTTCAATGTGTATTTGAGGGGATCGCTAAACAAGGAAACCCAACACTTCTCAATAAGATCTACACAGAGCTCTACATCACAGAGGGTGGAACAGGAGAGGTCAATAATGAACATGAGCTGAGACAGATTGAGACAACAACCAGGAAACAAGCAAGACCAGAGACTGCAATCAAATGTAACGACATCTTCAAACCCTTAACTGGACAAGACAAACCTATCAGAACTGTGCTGACAAAGGGAGTCGCTGGCATTGGAAAAACAGTCTCTGTGCAGAAGTTCATTCTGGACTGGGCTGAAGGAAAAGCAAATCAGGATGTCCAATTTGTATTTTCATTCCCTTTTCGGGAGCTAAATTTGATGAAAGGGGACAAACACACTTTCATTGAACTTCTCAATCACTTCTCAATGGAAACCAAACAATCAGGAATCTCCAGCTATGACAAGTACAAAGTTCTGTTCATCTTTGATGGTCTGGATGAGTGCCGACTGCCCCTAGACTTCCAGAAGAACAAGATCTGTTGGGACGTCACAGAGTCAACCTCAGTGGATGTTCTGCTGACAAATCTCATCAGGGGAAATATGCTTCCCTCTGCTCTCCTCTGGATAACTACCCGACCTGCAGCAGCCAATAAGATCCCTTCAGGGTGTGTTGACCAGGTGACAGAGGTACGAGGGTTCAATGACCCACAGAAGGAGGAGTACTTCAGGAAGAGATTCAGTGATGAGGACCTGGCCAGCAGAATCATCTCACACATAAAGACATCAAGGAGCCTCCACATCATGTGCCACATTCCAGTCTTCTGTTGGATTTCTGCAACAGTCCTTGAACACATGCTGAAACATAAGAGAGAAGAGATGCCCAAGACTCTGACTGAGATGTACACACACCTTGTGGTGTTTCATACCAAACAGAAGAATGAAAAGTATCTTGGGAAAGAAGAGACAGATCCACACTGGAATAAAGAGAGCATTCTGTCACTGGGAAAACTGGCTTTTCAACAGCTTGTGAAGGGCAATCTGATTTTCTATGAAGAAGACCTGAAAGAGGCTGGCATTGATGTCAATGAAGCCTCAGTGTACTCAGGATTGTGCACACAGCTCTTTAAAGAGGAATGTGGGCTGTACCAGGACAAGGTGTACTGCTTCGTTCATCTGAGCATTCAGGAGTTTCTGGCTGCTGTATATGTGTTCCTCTCATTCATCAACAACAATGAGAATCTAATGGACAAACTGCAAACAAACAACAAGCCTGAAGTTACTTTCTACAAGAGTGCTGTGGATAAAGCTTTACAAAGTGAGACGGGAAACCTGGACCTTTTCCTCCGCTTCCTTCTGGGCCTCTCACTGGAGTCCAATCAGAAGCACTTACGAGGTCTACTGACAAAGACAAGAAGCAGCTCACAGAGCCATGAAGAGACAGTCAAGTACATCAAGAAGAAGATCAGGGAGAATCCCTCTCCAGAGAGGAGCATCAATCTGTTCCACTGTCTGAATGAACTGAATGACCATTCTCTAGTGGAGGAGATCCAAAGCTTCCTGAGATCAGGAAGTCTCTCAAAACCCAAACTGTCACCTGCACAGTGGTCAGCTCTGGTCTTTGTGTTGCTGACTTCAGAAAAGGAGCTGGATGTGTTTGACCTGAAGAAATACTCCAGATCAGAGGAAGGTCTTCTGAGGCTGCTGCCAGTGGTCAAAGCCTCCAGAGCTGTTCTGTGAGTAAATAAAATGACATTTAAGAACTAATCATCAGGAAGAAATATTCAGTTTAGAGAAAAATATGTATTATAATATGTGTATAATATTATATTATTATATATATATTATTATATATAATATTATTTTGAAAAACATATTGAATAAATTCATTGATTTTCACATTAGTATAACAATATGACCATACAATTCTAGGAAACGGAAGATGAATCTATATGTTCTTTGAGAGAATAAACCAAATGCATCTGCCATTGTCCTTCTACACTACTGGTGTTAAATTAACAGTGTGTTTGTGAAGTCATGATGATCTCTTTGCAGGCTGTCAGGCTGTGGAGTCACAGAGGAAGGCTGTGCTTCTCTGGTCTCAGCTCTGAGGTCAAACCCCTCACACCTGAGAGAGCTGGACCTGAGTAACAATGACCTGAAGGATTCAGGAGTGAAGCTGCTCTCTGCTGGACTGGGGAATCCCCACTGTAAACTGGAGACTCTGAGGTCAGTATTCCTGTAGTTGGTCAACAAGTGATAACTGTTCCCCAGATCCACATGTGTTTACCAGACACACATAGTCCACACCATATGTGTTTGGACAGTGAAGCTTACAGTTTTAAATGTGGTGCTCTGCTCCAGCATTTTGGATTTGAGATATAATGTTTCATATTAGGTGACAGTACAGAATGTCACCTTTTATTTCAAGGTATTTTCATACATATATATTTTACTGTTTAGAAATGAAAACACTTTGTATCTAGTCCTCCCATTTGAAAAGGTGATAATATTTTGGATAAATTATTTTTGTCATAAGTTTAGTATTTGGTCCCATATTCCATGCCTGCAGTGATTACATCAAGCTTGTGATTCTACTAACTTGGTGAATTAATTTGCAGTTTGTCTTGGTTGTGTTTTGGATGTTTTTCCTAATAGAAACTAAATGGTGAATAATGTCCTGTCATTTTGGAGTCACTTCACTTGTATTGTCAGGAAGAATAGAATATGTTTCTGAACACTTCTACATTCATGTGGATGCTACCATGATTATGAATAATAATGAATGAATCGATGATAATGATGAATGAGTTACAGAGGCACAAAGATCAGACCCCTGTTATTGGTAATGGTGAGAGGTTAGTATGTTTTGTTGTATGTTTTGTTGTCTCTGTTATTGGTAATGGTGAGAGGTTATCATGTTTTGTTGTAGTCTCTGTTATTGGTAATGGTGAGAGGTTATCATGTTTTGTTGTACCTCTGTTATTGGTAATGGTGAGAGGTTATCATGTTTTGTTGTAGTCTCTGTTATTGGTAATGGTGAGAGGTTAGCATGTTTTGTTGTAGCCTCTGTTATTGGTAATGGTGAGAGGTTAGCATGTTTTGTTGTAGTCTCTGTTATTGGTAATGGTGAGAGGTTATCATGTTTTGTTGTGCTCTCTGTTTTTGTTGTAGTGAGAGGTTATCATGTTTTGTTTGTCTCTGTTTGGTAATGGTGAGAGGTTAGCATGTTTTGTTGTAGCCTCTGTTATTGGTAATGGTGAGAGGTTGTAGTCTCTGCATGTTTTGTTGTAGTCTCTGTTATTGGTAATGGTGAGAGGTTAGCATGTTTTGTTGTAGTCTCTGTTATTGGTAATGGTGAGAGGTTAGCATGTTTTGTTGTAGTCTCTGTTATTGGTAATGGTGAGAGGTTAGCATGTTTTGTTGTAGCCTCTGTTATTGGTAATGGTGAGAGGTTAGTATGTTTTGTTGTAGTCTCTGTTATTGGTAATGGTGAGAGGTTAGCATGTTTTGTTGTAGCCTCTGTTATTGGTAATGGTGAGAGGTTAGCATGTTTTGTTGTAGTCTCTGTTATTGGTAATGGTGAGAGGTTAGCATGTTTTGTTGTAGTCTCTGTTATTGGTAATGGTGAGAGGTTAGCATGTTTTGTTGTAGTCTCTGTTATTGGTAATGGTGAGAGGTTAGCATGTTTTGTTGTAGTCTCTGTTATTGGTAATGGTGAGAGGTTAGCATGTTTTGTTGTAACCTCTGTTATTGGTAATGGTGAGAGGTTAGTATATTTTGTTGTAGCCTCTGTTATTGGTAATGGTGAGAGGTTAGCATGTTTTGTTGTAGCGTCTGTTATTGGTAATGGTGAGAGGTTAGCATGTTTTGTTGGAGCCTCTGTTTTAGGTAATGGTGAGAGGTTATCATGTTTTGTTGGAGTCTCTGTTGTTGGTGAGATGGCCAATCTTCCAATGATATGCCTACAAATACGTCACAATGCTGCAGACATCTAGGACGAACGGCAGAGAGCATAAGCTCGTTCACGGCACATTCACAGCCATATAAGGAGACGATAGAAAAACAGAGCCTTAAAAATTCTGCTCATTTCCTGTTTGAGGTTTCATCTTGGTTTCGCCTGTAGCATCAGTTCCGTGGCACTCACAGATAATATCTTTGCAGTTTGAAAACGTCAGAGTGTTTTCTTTCCAAAGCTGCTAATTATATGCATAGTCGAGCATCTTTTCGTGACAAAATATTGCGCTTAAAACGGGAACGTTTTTTTATCCAATAATGAAATAGCGCCCCCATAGCTTCAACTGGTTAACAACACTGTCATCTCAGATTTTCAAAAATATGCTTCTCAACCATAGCAAAACAAGCATTTGTGTAACAGTATTGATAGCTATTGATAGCTAGCGTAGCATTTAGCGTTAGCATTTAGCGTTAGCATTCAGCAGGCAACATTTTCACAAAAACCAGAAAAGCATTCAAGTAAAATCATTTACCTTTGAAGAACTTCGGATGTTTTCAATGAGGAGAATCAGTTCGATAGCAAATGTTCAGTTTTTCCTGAAAGATTATTTGTGCAGGAGAAATCGCTCCGTTTTCTGCATCATGTTTGGCTACCAAAAACCCCCGAAAAATCAGTCATCAAAACGTCAAACTTTCTTCATGATATATAGTTCGTGGAAGTCTCCTCTCTCCCCAGAATCACATGGATGTATGCGTGCAGCTTGTAGATTACGCACCAATTTCAACAAAGGACACCGGGCGGACACCTGGTAAATGTAGTCTCTTATTGGCAATCTTCCAATGATATGCCTACAAATACGTCACAATGATGCAGACACCTTTGGGAAACGATAGAAAGGGTGTAGAAAGTGTAGGCTCATTCCTGGCGCAATCTTAGCCATATAAGGAGACATTGGAACACAGAGCGTCAAAAATCCTGCTCATTTCCTGTTTGAAGTTTCATCTTGGTTTCGCCTGTAGCATCAGTTCTGTGGCACTCACAGATAATATCTTTGCAGTTTTGGGAAACGTCAGAGTTTTCTTTCTAAAGGTGTCAATTATATGCATAGTCGAGCATCTTTTTGTGACAAAATATTGCGCTTAAAACGGGCACGTTTTTTTATCCAATAATGAAATGGCGCCCCCATAGCTTCAAGAGGTTAAAGGTGACATTATATACTGTCACCTCATATGAAACATTTGATCTCAAATCCAAAATGTTGGAGTATAGAGACGCAATAAAAATGCCACTTTCACTGTCAAAATAGATATGGTGTGGACTGTGTACTCAATACAATCTATATCTGATACCTCACTGTCTAAATAGATATGGTGTGGACTGTATACTCAATACAATCTAAATCTGATACCTCACTGTCTAAATAGATATGATGTGGACTGTGTACTCAATACAATCTATATCTGATACCTCACTGTCTAAATAGATATGGTGTGGACTGTATACTCAATACAATCTATATCTGATTCCTCACTGTCTAAATAGATATGGTGTGGACTGTGTACTCAATACAATCTATATCTGATTCCTCACTGTCTAAATAGATATGGTGTGGACTGTATACTCAATACAATCTAAATCTGATACTTCACTGTCTAAATAGATATGGTGTGGACTGTATACTCAATACAATCTAAATCTGATACCTCACTGTCTAAATAGATATGGTGTGGACTGTATACTCAATACAATCTAAATCTGATACCTCACTGTCTAAATAGATATGGTGTGGACTGTATACTCAATACAATCTAAATCTGATACCTCACTGTCTAAATAGATATGGTGTGGACTGTATACTCAATACAATCTAAATCTGATACCTCACTGTCTAAATAGATATGGTGTGGACTGTATACTCAATACAATCTAAATCTGATACCTCACTGTCTAAATAGATGTGGTGTGGACTGTATACTCAATACAATCTAAATCTGATTCCTCACTGTCTAAATAGATATGGTGTGGACTGTATACTCAATACAATCTAAATCTGATACCTCACTGTCTAAATAGATATGGTGTGGACTGTATACTCAATACAATCTAAATCTGATACCTCACTGTCTAAATAGATGTGGTGTGGACTGTATACTCAATACAGTCTAAATCTGATACCTCACTGTCTGTCTTTTGACTGATACTGCTTTTTAAACTGGTCTGGTCAGTCTACTAAAATATTTGTAGTTTACATGTTTCTATCCTCAGGTAATGATTTGATCATTTGTCATTTTTAATGATGATACACTATTTTACGAATAGATATGGAAGGTTTCAGGACACTGATATATCTGAATATGTTGAAAAAATATACTGCCACTATTTTCACCACCAAAGAATAGCAGTGTGATTTTAATATGATTTGACTCTTTACAGGCTGTCAGGCTGTCAAGTCACAGAGGAAGGCTGTGCTTCTCTGGTCTCAGCTCTGAGGTCAAAACCCTCACACCTGAGAGAGCTGGATCTGAGTAACAATGACCTGAAGGATTCAGGAGTGAAGCTGCTCTCTGCTGGACTGGGGAATCCCCACTGTAAACTGGAGACTCTGAGGTCAGTATTCCTGTAGTTGGTCAACAAGTGATAACTGTTCACCAGATCCACATGTGTTTACCAGACACACATAGTCCACACCATATGTGTTTGGACAGTGAAGCTTACAGTTTTAAATGTGGTGCTCCAGCATTTTGGATTTGAGACATAATGTACAGAATGTCACCTTTTATTTAAAGGTATTTTCATACATATATATTTTACTGTTTATAAATGAAAAACCTTTATGTATCTAGTTCTCCCATTTAACAAAGTCATAACATTTTGGATAAATTATTTCAGTCAAAAGTTTAGTATTTGGTCCCATATTCCTTGCCTGCAGTGATTACATCAAGCTTGTGATTCTACTAACTTGTTGAATTAATTAGCAGTTTGTCTTGGTTGTGTTTTGGATGTTTTCCTAATAGAAACTGAATGGTGAATAATGTCCTGTCATTTTGGAGTCACTTCACTTGTATTGTAAGTCATGACTGTAAGTTGGATAAAAGCGTCTGCTAAATGGCATATATATTATATATTATTATTATTATTATATTAAGATGTTTCTGAACACTTCTACGTTCATGTGGATGCTACTATGATGATGAATAATCAGGAATGATTCATTAATTTTATTTTTTATTTCACCTTTATTTAACCAGGTAGGCAAGTTGAGAACAAGTTCTCATTTACAAATGCGACCTGGCCAAGATAAAGCAAAGCAGTTCGACAGATACGACACAGAGTTACACATGGAGTAAAACAAACATACAGTCAATAATACAGTATAAACGAGTCTATATACAATGTGAGCAAATGAGGTGAGAAGGGAGGTAAAGGCAATAAATAGGCCATGGTGGCGAAGTAAATACAATATAGCAAGTAAAACACTGGAATGGTAGATTTGCAATGGAAGAATGTGCAAAGTAGAAATAAAAATAATGGGGTGCAAAGGAGCAAAATAAATTAAATACAGTTGGGAAAGAGGTAGTTGTTTGGGCTAAATTATAGGTGGGCTATGTACAGGTGCAGTAATCTGTGAGCTGCTCTGACAGTTGGTGCTTAAAGCTAGTGAGGGAGATAAGTGTTTCCAGTTTCAGAGATTTTTGTAGTTCGTTCCAGTCATTGGCAGCAGAGAACTGGAAGGAGAGGCGGCCAAAGAAAGAATTGGTTTTGGGGGTGACTAGAGGGATATACCTGCTGGAGCGTGTGCTACAGGTGGGAGATGCTATGGTGACCAGCGAGCTGAGATAAGGGGAGACTTTACCTAGCAGGTTCTTGTAGATGACATGGAGCCAGTGGGTTTGGCGACGAGTATGAAGCGAGGGCCAGCCAGCGAGAGTGTACAGGTCGCAATGGTGGGTAGTATATGGGGCATTGGTGACAAAACGGATTGCACTGTGATAGACTGCATCCGATTTGTTGAGTAGGGTATTGGAGGCTATTTTGTAAATGACATCACCAAAGTTGAGGATTGGTAGGATGGTCAGTTTTACAAGGGTATGTTTGGCAGCATGAGTGAAGGATGCTTTGTTGCGAAATAGGAAGCCAATTCTAGATTGGAGATGTTTGATATGGGTCTGGAAGGAGAGTTTACAGTCTAACCAGACACCTAAGTATTTGTAGTTGTCCACGTATTCTAAGTCAGAGCCGTCCAGAGTAGTGATGTTGGACAGGCGGGCAGGTGCAGGTAGCGATCGGTTGAAGTTAATCGGTTAATGATGATGAATGAGAAAGTTACAGAGGTACAAACATCATACCCCACCCATTAATGCTGAGAGGTTAGCATGTTTTGTTGTAGTCTGTTATTGGTAATGGTGAGAGGTTAGCATGTTTTGCTGTATCCTCTGTTACTGGTAATGGTGAGAGGTTAGCATGTTTTGTTGTAGCCTCTGTTATTGGTAATGGTGAGAGGTTAGCATGTTTTGTTGTAGCCTCTGTTACTGGTAATGGTGAGAGGTTAGCATGTTTTGTTGTAGCCTCTGTTATTGGTAATGGTGAGAGGTTAGCATGTTTTGTTGTATCCTCTGTTACTGGTAATGGTGAGAGGTTAGCATGTTTTGTTGTAGCCTCTGTTATTGGTAATGGTGAGAGGTTAGCATGTTTTGTTGTAGCCTCTGTTATTGGTAATGGTGAGAGGTTAGCATGTTTTGTTGTAGCCTCTGTTATTGGTAATGGTGAGAGGTTAGCATGTTTTGTTGTAGCCTCTGTTATTGGTAATGGTGAGAGGTTAGCATGTTTTGTTGTAGCCTCTGTTATTGGTAATGGTGAGAGGTTAGCATGTTTTGTTGTAGCCTCTGTAACTTTCTCACTCATTATTATTCATGATTCATTCATGATTTTTCTTAATCAAGGCATCATCAGGATTAATTCATTATTGTTTAGAAACATGTTATCTACTCTCTTAGACAGAAAAGTACTCCACTCATCATCCACCATTTTATTATTGGGCAAAACACAACCCAAAACACAACCAAATCAAATCAAATCAATTTATATAGCCCTTCGTACATCAGCTGATGTCTCTCAAAGTGCTGTACAGAAACCCAGCCTAAAACCCCAAACAGCAAGCAATGCAGGTGTAGAAGCACGGTGGCTGGGAAAAACTCCCTAGAAAGGCCAAAACCTAGGAAGAAACCTAGAGAGGAACCAGGCTATGTGGGGTGGCCAGTACTCTTCGAGCTGTGCCGGGTGGAGATTATAACAGAACATGGCCAAGATGTTCAAATGTTCATAAATGACCAGCATGGTCGAATAATAGTAAGGCAGAACAGTTTAAACTGGAACAGCAGCATGGCCAGGTGGACTGGGGACAGCAAGGAGTCATCATGTCAGGTAGTCCTGGTGCATGGTCCTAGGGCTCAGGTCCTCCGAGAGAGAGAAAGAAAGAGAAGGAGAGAATTAGAGAACGCACACTTAGATTCACACAGGACACCGAATAGGACAGGAGAAGTACTCCAGATATAACAAACTGAACCAAAACAAACTGCAAATGCAACCAACGAGTTTACGACCAAATACTAAAGTTTTGACTACTTTAATACACTATAAGTGAATTGGTCAGATTATTTATGTTGGAGTATAGAGACACGTTTAAAATGTTAGCTTCACTGTCTAAATAGATATGGTGTGGACTGTATACTCAATACAATCTAAATCTGATACCTCACTGTCTAAATAGATATGGTGTGGACTGTGTACTCAATACAATCTAAATCTGATACCTCACTGTCTAAATAGATATGGTGTGGACTGTATACTCAATACAATCTAAATCTGATACCTCACTGTCTGTCTTTTGACTGATACTGCTTTTTAAACTGGTCTGGTCAGTCTAGTAAAATATTTGTAGTTTACATGTTTCTATCCTCAGGTAATGATTTGATCATTTGTCATTTTTAATGATGATACACTATTTTACGAATAGATATGGAAGGTTTCAGGACACTGATATATCTGAATATGTTGAAAAAATATACTGCCACTATTTTCACCACCAAAGAATAGCAGTGTGATTTTAATATGATTTGACTCTTTGCAGGCTGTCAGGCTGTCTAGTCACAGAGGAAGGCTGTGCTTCTCTGGTCTCAGTTCTGGAGTCAAACCCCTCACACCTGAGAGCTGGACCTGAGTAACAATGACCTGAAGGATTCAGGAGTGAAGCTGCTCTCTGCTGGACTGGGGAATCCCCTCTGTAAACTGGAGACTCTGAGGTCAGTATTCCTGTAGTTGGTCAACAAGTGATAACTGTTCACCAGATCCACATGTGTTTACCAGACACACATAGTCCACACCATATGTGTTTGGACAGTGAAGCTTACAGTTTTAAATGTGGTGCTCCAGCCTTTTGGATTTGAGGTAGAATGTTTCATATTAGGTGACAGTACAGAATGTCACCTTTTATTTAATGGTATTTTCATACATATATATTTTACACGTTATAAATGAAAAACCTTTATGTATCTAGTTCTCCCATTTAACAAAGTCATAATATTTTGGATAAATTATTTTAGTCATAAGTTTAGTATTTAGTCCCATATTCCATGCCTGCAGTGATTACATCAAGCTTGTGATTCTACTAACTTGTTGAATTAATTTGCAGTTTGTCTTGGTTGTGTTTTGGATGTTTTTCCTAATAGAAACTAAATGGTGAATAATGTCCTGTCATTTTGGAGTCACTTCACTTGTATTGTAAGTCGCTTTGGATAAAAGCGTCTGCTAAATGGCATATATTATTATTATTATTATATTAAGATGTTTCTGAACACTTCTACGTTCATGTGGATGCTACTATGATGATGAATAATCAGGAATGATTCATTAATTTTATTTTTTATTTCACCTTTATTTAACCAGGTAGGCAAGTTGAGAACAAGTTCTCATTTACAAATGCGACCTGGCCAAGATAAAGCAAAGCAGTTCGACAGATACGACACAGAGTTACACATGGAGTAAAACAAACATACAGTCAATAATACAGTATAAACGAGTCTATATACAATGTGAGCAAATGAGGTGAGAAGGGAGGTAAAGGCAAAAAAGGCCATGGTGGCGAAGTAAATACAATATAGCAAGTAAAACACTGAATGGTAGTTTTGCAATGGAAGAATGTGCAAAGTAGAAATAAAAATAATGGGGTGCAAAGGAGCAAAATAAATTAAATACAGTTGGGAAAGAGGTAGTTGTTTGGGCTAAATTATAGGTGGGCTATGTACAGGTGCAGTAATCTGTAAGATGCTCTGACAGTTGGTGCTTAAAGCTAGTGAGGGAGATAAGTGTTTCCAGTTTCAGAGATTTTTGTAGTTCGTTCCAGTCATTGGCAGCAGAGAACTGGAAGGAGAGGCGGCCAAAGAAAGAATTGGTTTTGGGGGTGACTAGAGGGATATATATACCTGCTGGAGCGTGTGCTACAGGTGGGAGATGCTATGGTGACCAGCGAGCTGAGATAAGGGGAGACTTTACCTAGCAGGTTCTTGTAGATGACATGGTGGGTTTGGCGACGAGTATGAAGCGAGGGCCAGCCAACGAGAGTGTACAGGTCGCAATGGTGGGTAGTATATGGGGCATTGGTGACAAAACGGATTGCACTGTGATAGACTGCATCCGATTTGTTGAGTAGGGTATTGGAGACTATTTTGTAAATGACATCACCAAAGTTGAGGATTGGTAGGATGGTCAGTTTTACAAGGGTATGTTTGGCAGCATGAGTGAAGGATGCTTTGTTGCGAAATAGGAAGCCAATTCTAGATTGGAGATGTTTGATATGCGTCTGGAAGGAGAGTTTACAGTCTAACCAGACACCTAAGTATTTGTAGTTGTCCACGTATTCTAAGTCAGAGCCGTCCAGAGTAGTGATGTTGGACAGGCGGGCAGGTGCAGGTAGCGATCGGTTGAAGTTAATCGGTTAATGATGATGAATGAGAAAGTTACAGAGGTACAAACATCATACCCCACCCATTAATGCTGAGAGGTTAGCATGTTTTGTTGTAGTCTGTTATTGGTAATGGTGAGAGGTTAGCATGTTTTGTTGTATCCTCTGTTACTGGTAATGGTGAGAGGTTAGCATGTTTTGTTGTAGCCTCTGTTATTGGTAATGGTGAGAGGTTAGCATGTTTTGTTGTAGCCTCTGTTATTGGTAATGGTGAGAGGTTAGCATGTTTTGTTGTAGCCTCTGTTACTGGTAATGGTGAGAGGTTAGCATGTTTTGTTGTAGCCTCTGTTATTGGTAATGGTGAGAGGTTAGCATGTTTTGTTTTATCCTCTGTTACTGGTAATGGTGAGAGGTTAGCATGTTTTGTTGTAGCCTCTGTTATTGGTAATGGTGAGAGGTTAGCATGTTTTGTTGTAGTCTCTGTTATCGGTAATGGTGAGAGGTTAGCATGTTTTGTTGTAGCCTCTGTTATTGGTAAATTGCTAAATCTGATTCCTCACTGTCTAAATAGATATGGTGTGGACTGTATACTCAATACAATCTAAATCTGATACCTCACTGTCTAAATAGATATGGTGTGGACTGTATACTCAATACAATCTAAATCTGATACCTCACTGTCTAAATAGATATGATGTGGACTGTATACTCAATACAATCTAAATCTGATACTTCACTGTCAAAATAGATATGGTGTGGACTATATACTCAATACAATCTAAATCTGATTCCTCACTGTCTAAATAGATGTGGTGTGGACTGTATACTCAATACAATCTAAATCTGATTCCTCACTGTCTAAATAGATATGGTGTGGACTGTATACTCAATACAATCTAAATCTGATACCTCACTGTCTAAATAGATATGGTGTGGACTGTATACTCAATACAATCTAAATCTGATACCTCACTGTCTAAATAGATATGGTGTGGACTGTATACTCAATACAATCTAAATCTGATACCTCACTGTCTAAATAGATATGGTGTGGACTGTATACTCAATACAATCTAAATCTGATTCCTCACTGTCTAAATAGATATGGTGTGGACTGTATACTCAATACAATCTAAATCTGATTCCTCACTGTCTAAATAGATATGGTGTGGACTGTATACTCAATACAATCTAAATCTGATTCCTCACTGTCTAAATAGATATGGTGTGGACTGTATACTCAATACAATCTAAATCTGATACCTCACTGTCTAAATAGATATGATGTGGACTGTATACTCAATACAATCTATATCTGATACTCACTGTCTAAATAGATATGGTGTGGACTATATACTCAATACAATCTAAATCTGATACCTCACTGACTAAATATATGTGGTGTGGACTGTATTCTCAATACAATCTAAATCTGATTCCTCACTGTCTAAATAGATATGGTGTGGACTGTATACTCAATACAATCTAAATCTGATACTTCACTGTCTAAATAGATATGGTGTGGACTATATACTCAATACAATCTAAATCTGATACCTCACTGTCTAAATAGATATGGTGAGGACTATATACTCAATACAATCTAAATCTGATACCTCACTGTCTAAATAGATATGGTGTGGACTGTATACTCAATACAATCTAAATCTGATACCTCACTGTCTAAATAGATATGGTGTGGACTGTATACTCAATACAATCTAAATCTGATACCTCACTGTCTAAATAGATATGGTGTGGACTGTATACTCAATACAATCTAAATCTGATACCTCACTGTCTGTCTTCTGACTGATACTACTTTTAAACTGGTCTGGTCAGTCTACTATAATATTTGTACTATACATTTTTCTATCTGCAGGCAATACTTTGATAATTTGTCATTTATAATAATGATACATTCATTTATAAATAGATATGGAAGGTTTCAGGACACTGATATATCTGAATATGTTGAAAAAATATACTGCCACTATTTTCACCACCAAAGAATATCAGTGTGATTTTAATATGATTTGACTCTTTGCAGGCTGTCAGGCTGTCTAGTCACAGAGGAAGGCTGTGCTTCTCTGGTCTCAGCTCTGAGGTCAAACCCCTCACACCTGAGAGAGCTGGACCTGAGCTACAATCACCCAGGAGACTCAGGAGTCAGACTGCTCTCTGCTGGACTGGAGGATCCACACTGCAGACTGGAGAAACTCAAGTATGTAGAGGGTTTATGTCAATGTTCATATCAGACATGTTGGACTTATCAGGCTGGTTAAGACAAACATTCTAACCACCACTTGGACAAAGTTATATATGTGTGTGTGTGTGTGTGTGTGTCTCCAGTGTGTGTGTGTGTGTGTGTGTGGCGTGTGTGTGTGTGTGTGTCACCAGTGTGTGTGTGTGGCGTGTGTGTGTGTGTGGCCAGTGTGTGTGTGTGTGTGTGTGGACAGTGTGTGTGTGTGTGTGTGTGTGTGTGTGTGTGTGTGTGTGTGTGTGTCACCAGTGTGTGTGTGTGTGTGTGTCACCAGTGTGTGTGTATGTGTGTGTTTCCTGTGTGTGTGTGTTTCCTATGTGTGTGTGTTTCCTGTGTGTGTGTGTCTCCAGTGTGTGTGTGTCTCCAGTGTGTGTGTGTGTCTCCAGCGTGTGTGTGTCTCCAGTGTGTGTGTGTGTCTCCTGTGTGTGTGTGTGTGTGTCTCCAGTGTGTGTGTGTATGTGTGTCTCCAGTGTGTGTGTGTATGTGTGTCTCCAGTGTGTGTGTGTGTGTGTGTGTTTCCTGTGTGTGTGTGTTTCCTGTGTGTGTGTGTGTCTCCAGTGTGTGTGTGTGTCACCAGAATGTGTGTGTGTGTGTCCATTGTGTGTGTGTCTCCAGTGTGTGTGAGTGTGTGTCCATTGTGTGTGTGTCTCCAGTGTGTGTATGTGTGTGTTTGTGTGTCCAGTGTGTCCTCTGTGTGTGTCCAGTGTGTGTGTGTGTGTGTCCAGTGTGTGTCCAGTGTGTGTGTGTCTCCAGTGTGTGTGAGTGTGTGTCCAGTGTGTCCAGTGTGTCCTCTGTGTGTGTCCAGTGTGTGTGTGTGTGTGTGTCCAGTGTGTCCTGTGTGTGTCTAGTGTGTCCTGTGTGTGTCTAGTGTGTCCTGTGTGTGTGTGTGTGTGTGTGTGTGTGTGTGTGTGTGTGTGTGTGTGTGTGTGTGTGTGTGTGTGTGTGTGTGTGTGTGTCTAGTGTGTCCTGTGTGTGTGTGTGTCTAGTGTGTCCAGTGTGTCCAGTGTGTCCAGTGTGTGTGTGGCGTGTGGCCAGTGTGTGTGTGTGTGTGTGTGGCCAGTGTGTGTGTGTGTGTGTGGCCAGTGTGTGTGTGTGTGTGTGGCCAGTGTGTGTGTGTGTGTGTGGCCAGTGTGTGTGTGTGTGTGTGTGTGGCCAGTGTGTGTGTGTGTGTGTGTGTGTGTGTGTGTGTGTGTGTGTGTGTCACCAGTGTGTGTGTGTGTGTCACCAGTGTGTGTATGTGTGTGTTTCCTGTGTGTGTGTTTCCTATGTGTGTGTGTGTGTGTGTGTCTCCAGTGTGTGTGTGTCTCCAGTGTGTGTGTGTGTGTCTCCTGTGTGTGTGTGTGTGTGTTTCCTGTGTGTGTGTGTCTCCAGTGTGTGTGTGTGTCTCCAGTGTGTGTGTGTCTCCTGTGTGTGTGTGTGTGTGTTTCCTGTGTGTGTGTGTATGTGTCTCCAGTGTGTGTGTGTATGTGTGTCTCCAGTGTGTGTGTGTGTGTGTGTTTCCTGTGTGTGTGTGTTTCCTGTGTGTGTGTGTCTCCAGTGTGTGTGTGTGTCTCCAGTGTGTGTGTGTCTCCTGTGTGTGTGTGTGTGTTTTCCTGTGTGTGTGTGTATGTGTGTCTCCAGTGTGTGTGTGTATGTGTGTCTCCAGTGTGTGTGTGTGTGTGTGTGTTTCCTGTGTGTGTGTGTTTCCTGTGTGTGTGTGTCTCCAGTGTGTGTGTGTGTCTCCAGTGTGTGTGTGTCTCCTGTGTGTGTGTGTGTGTGTTTCCTGTGTGTGTGTGTATGTGTGTCTCCAGTGTGTGTGTGTATGTGTGTCTCAGTGTGTGTGTGTATGTGTGTCTCCAGTGTGTGTGTGTGTGTTTCCTGTGTGTTTCCAGTGTGTGTGTGTCTCCAGTGTGTGTGTGTGTCCAGTGTGTCCTGGGTGTGTGTCCAGTGTCCAGTGTGTAACCAGTGTGTGTGTGTGTCCAGTGTCCTGTGTGTGTGTGTGTCTAGTGTGTCTAGTGTGTCCTGTGTCTAGTGTGTCTGTGTGTGTCCAGTGTGTGTGTGTGTGTGTGTCAGTGTGTCCTGTGTGTGTGTGTGTGTGTGTGTGTCCAGTGTGTCTGTGTGTGTCCAGTGTGTGTCCAGTGTGTGTGTGTGTGTGTGTGTGTCCAGTGTGTGTGTGTCCAGTGAGTGTGTGTGTGTCTAGTGTGTCCTGTGTGTGTGTGTGTGTGTCTAGTGTGTGTGTGTGTGTGTGTCCTGTGTGTGTGTGTGTAGTGTGTCCAGTGTGTCCAGTGTGTGTGTGTGTAGTGTGTCCTGTGTGTGTGTGTGTGTGTGTGTGTGTGTGTGTGTGTGTGTGTGTGTGTGTGTGTGTGTGTGTGTGTGTGTGTCCAGTGTGTCCTGTGTGTGTGTCCAGTGTGTCCTGTGTGTGTGTGTGTCTAGTGTGTCCAGTGTGTCCTGTGTGTCCAGTGTGTGTGTGTCCAGTGTGAGTTTGTGTGTGTCCAGTGGGTCCAGTGAGTTTGTGTGTGTCCAGTGGGTCCTGTGTGTGTGTGTGTGTCCAGTGTGTGTGTGTCCAGTGTGTGTGTCCAGTGTGTGTGTCCAGTGTGTGTGTGTGTGTGTGTGTGTGTGTGTGTGTGTGTGTGTGTGTGTGTGTGTGTGTGTGTGTGTGTGTGTGTAGTGTGTCCAGTGTGTGTGTCCAGTGTGGTGTGTGTGTTTCCAGTGTGGTGTGTGTGTGTCTAGTGTGTCCCAGTGTGTGTGTCCAGTGTGTGTGTGTCCAGTGTGTGTGTGTGTGTGTCCAGTGTGTGTGTGTCCTGTGTGTGTGTCCAGTGTGTGTGTGTGTGTGTCGGTGTGTGTGTGTGTGTGTCCAGTGGGTCCTGTGTGTGTGTCCAGTGTGTGTGTGTGTGTGTCCAGTGGGTCCTGTGTGTGTGTGTGTGTCCAGTGTGTGTGTGTGTGTCCAGTGTGTGTGTGTGTGTGTGTCCAGTGGGTCCTGTGTGTGTGTGTGTGTGTGTGTGTGTGTGTGTGTGTGTGTGTGTGTGTGTGTGTGTGTGTGTGTGTGTGTGTGTGTGTGTGTGTGTGTGTGTGTGTGTGTGTGTGTGTGTTGT
>NW_026289324.1:0-22153 GCF_023373465.1 Oncorhynchus keta
GCTAAGTCAAACGGCACCGCTAGTTCTGCTCACACTGCCCTACCCTGTGCTCTGACCTCTTTCTCCCCTCTCTCTCCAGATGAAATCTCGCGTCTTGTGACTGACCGGCCGCCCAACAACCTGCCCCTTGACCCTATCCCCTCCTCTCTTCTCCAGACCATTTCCGGAGACCTTCTCCCTTACCTCACCTCGCTCATCAACTCATCCCTGACCGCCAGCTCATCCCTTCCGTCCTCAAAGAGAGCGAGAGTTGCACCTTCTGAAAAAACCTACACTCAATCCCTCCGATGTCAGCAACTACAGACCAGTATCCCTTCTTTCTTTTCTCTCCAAAACTCTTGAGCGTGCCGTGCCAGCCCAGCTCTCCCGCTATCTCTCTGAATGACCTTCTTGATCCAAATCAGTCAGGTTTCAAGACTAGTCATTCAACTGAGACTGCTCTTCTCTGTATCACGGAGCGCTCCGCACCGCTAAAGCTAACTCTCTCTCCTCTGCTCTCATCCTTCTAGACCTATCGGCTGCCTTGATACTGTGAACCATCAGATCCTCCTCTCCACCCTCTCCGAGTTGGGCATCTCCGCGCGGCCACGCTGGATTGCGTCCTACCTGACAGGTCGTTCCTACCAGGTGGCGTGGCGAGAATCTGTCTCCTCACCACGCGCTCTCACCACTGGTGTCCCCCAGGGCTCTGTTCTAGGCCCTCTCCTATTCTCGCTATACACCAAGTCACTTGGCTCTGTCATAACCTCACATGGTCTCTCCTATCATTGCTATGCAGACGACACACAATTAATCTTCTCCTTTCCCCTTCTGACCAGGTGGGAATCGCATCTTTGCATGTCTGGCAGACATATCCAGTGTGGATGACGGATCACCACCTCAAGCTGAACCTCGGCAAGACGGAGCTGCTCTTCCTCCCGAGGAAGGACTGCCCGTTCCATGATCTCGCCATCACGGTTGACAACTCCATTGTGTCCCTCCTCCCAGAGCGCTAAGAACCTTGGCGTGATCCTGGACAACACCCTGTCGTTCTCAGCTAACATCAAGGCGGTGGCCCGTTCCTGTAGGTTCATGCTCTACAACATCCGCAGGTACGACCCTGCCTCACACAGGAAACGGCGCAGGTCCTAATCCAGGCACTTGTCATCTCCCGTCTGGACTACTGCAACTCGCTGTTGGCTGGGCTCCCTGCCTGTGCCATTAAACCCTACAACTCATCCAGAAACGCCGCAGCCCGTCTGGTGTTCAACCTTCCCCAAGTTCTCTCACGTCACCCCGCTCCTCCGCTCTCTCCACTGGCTTCCAGTTGAAGCTCGCATCTGCTACAAGACCATGGTGCTTGCCTACGGAGCTGTGAGGGGGAACGGCACCTCAGTACCTCCAGGCTCTGATCAGGCCCTACACCCAAACAAGGGCACTGCGTTCATCCACCTCTGGCCTGCTCGCCTCCCTACCACTGAGGAAGTACAGTTCCGCTCAGCCAGTCAAACTGTTCGCTGCTCTGGCCCCCAATGGTGGAACAAACTCCCTCACGACGCCAGGACAGGCGGAGTCAATCACCACCTTCCGGAGACACCTGAACCCCCTCTTTAAGGAATACCTAGGATAGGATAAGTAATCCTTCTCCCCCCCTTTAAGATTTAGATGCACTATTGTAAAGTGAGCTATTCTACTGGATGTCATAAGGTGAATGCACCAATTTGTAAAAGTCGCTCTGGATAAGAGCGTCTGCTAAAGTACTTAAATGTAATGTTAAATGTTAATTGAGACCCTTTAACATCCCATGGAACACCATTAAATCCATTATTAAAGAATTGAAAGAATATGGCACCACAACAAACCTGCCAAGAGAGAAAGGGCCGCCCCCCAAAACTCACGGACCAGGCAAGGAGGACATTAATCAGAGAGGCAACAAAGATAACCCTGAAAGAGCTGCAAAGCTCCGCAGCGGAGATTGGAGTATCTGTCTGTAGGACCACCTTAAGCCGTACACTCCACAGAGCTGGGCTTTATGAAAGAGTGGCCAGAAAAAAGCCATTGCTTAAAAGCGGGACACCTGTCGACAACTGGAGGGCGCGCAATTCAAATAAATGATCATATAAAATATAGGTATTAAACATTTAGCTACATACAAGTGTCTTATATCAGTTGACTCTCTACCGGTACCCCCTGTATATAGCCTCCACATTGACTCTGTACCAGTACCCCTGTATATAGCCTCCACATTGACTCTGTACCGGTACCCCCTGTATATAACCTCCACATTGACTCTGTACCGGTACCCCCTGTATATAGCCTCCACATTGACTCTGTACCGGTACCCCCTGTATATAACCTCCACATTGACTCTGTACCGGTACCCCTGTATATAGCCTCCACATTGACTCTGTACCGGTACCCCCTGTATATAACCTCCACATTGACTCTGTACCGGTACCCCTGTATATAACCTCCACATTAACTCTGTACGGTACCCCCTGTATATAGCCTCCACATTGACTCTGTACCAGGTACCCCCGTATATAGCCTCCACATTAACTCTGTACCGGTACCCCCTGTATATAGCCTCCACATTAACTCTGTACCGGTACCCCCTGTATATAACCTCCACATTAACTCTGTACCAGTACCCCCTGTATATAGCCTCCACATTGACTCTGTACCGTAACACCCTGTATATAGCCTCCACATGGACTCTGTACCGTAACACCCTGTATATAGCCTCCACATCGACTCTGTACCGTAACACCCTGTATATAGCCTCCACATTGACTCTGTACCGTAATACCCCTGTATATAGCCTCCACATTGACTCTGTACCGTAATACCCTGTATATAGCCTCCACATTGACTCTGTACCGTAATACCCTGTATATAGCCTCCACATTGACTCTGTACCGTAACACCCTGTATATAGCCTCCACATTGACTCTGTACCGTAACCCCCTGTATATAGCCTCCACATCGACTCTGTGCCGTAACACCCTGTATATAGCCTCCACATGGACTCTGTACCGTAACACCTGTATATAGCCTCCACATTGACTCTGTACCGTAATACCCTGTATATAGCCTCCACATTGTTATTTTGCTATTGTTATTAACTGCTGCTCTTTAATTATTTGTTATTCTTATCTCTTACTTTTTTGTATTTTCTTAAAACCACATTGTTGGTTAAGGGCTTGTAAGTAAGCATTTCACGGTAAGGTTGTTGTATTCGGCGCATGTGACAATTAACATTCTATTTTATATACATGGACATAGAATAATTGATCACTTTAATAATGGAACACTAGTCACTTTAATGATGTTTACATACTGCTTTCCTCATCTCATATGTATATACTGTATTCTATTCTACTGTATTTACTAACTAGTTACTTTAATAATGTTTACATACTGCTGTACTCATCTCATATGTATATACTGTATTCTATTCTACTGTATTTATAACTAGTCACCTTAATAATGTTTACATACTGCTGTACTCATCTCATATGTATATACTGTATTCTATTCTACTGTATTTACTAACTAGTCACCTTAATAATGTTTACATACTGCTGTACTCATCTCATATGTATATACTGTATTCTATACTACTGTATTTACTAACTAGTCACCTTAATAATGTTTACATACTGCTTTACTCATCTCATATGTATATACTGTATTATATTCTACTGTATTTACTAATTAGTCACCTTAATAATGTTTACATACTGCTTTACTCATCTCATATGTATATACTGTATTCTATTCTACTGTATTTTAGTCTATGCTTTACTCATCTCATATGTAAATACTGTTTTCTATTCTACTGTATTTTAGTCAATGCCACTGACATTGTTTGTCCTAATATTTATATATTTCTTAACTCCATTCTTGTACTTTAGATGTTTGTGTATTGTTAGATACTGTTGGAGCAAAATACACAAGCATTTTGCTACACCTACAAATAACATGTGCTAAATCTGTATGTCACCAATAAAATGTTATTTGATTTGTAAGTTGTCAAAGGGGAAGGATAATGACAATGGAAAAAAATAACTTGTACAGAAATACAGAGATGAAGGAAAAGCGGAGGTACATTTTTTTTAAAAGTACGAGTAAAACACTGTCTAAGCTCTGTGCCTCTGTCCCAAACTGATATCATCCAGGAATATACACTGGGTACGACACTTCTCCTTCAGCTCTCCTTTTCCCTTCCCTCTCTTCTCCTCTCGAAGCTCATCCTCCACTCTCACCCCAATCTAGGTCAAGTGACCTCCTTGGTTGCCAATTGTATCATGGAGTCCCTCTTCCCTCCTCGCCACCCTGGATTCTTAACATGCCTGCCCACCTGGTGGCAGGGTGCTGGAACAACAACTCTGTGTTCCGGGCCAGACTGGGAAGTTTCTCTGGGTCCACAGGTAAATGGTGGGGAAGTCATTGGTTGGCCACACTCCAGGTGCTGACACACAGCTGGTTGGATGGTAGTGGTAGGGTTAGGGTTAGGTTAGAGGGTCCCATTCTGCCCCACCGATCCGTACTCTGGGTGCAGCCCCGCTCAACTGGAGACTCTGAAATAGAGGGACAGGATGAGTTCAGGACCAGAAACACACTGTGATCTTGGAAATCAAAGCTCTTTATTAAAATGTGACTAGTTCTAATGAGGAGAACTCTCATAGTTTAGGAAGTGAGACAGACACCCACTAGCTCTATGTCATCCTGATGGGTGGTGCTGAATGAACAGTGCCACCAGCAAGGTAGAGGAAGAGCAGGAACTCAAACAGCAGGCTGCTGTCCAATGGGAGGATCCGGGAGGGACGGACAGGTTCGGGGTGTTGAGGACTGAGAGGCGGGGCCAAGAGACCTACACTGTTACTGCTCCTAGACGGATGGGGACATAGACGAAGTCGGTTAGTGTGTGTTACTGCTAATTACACAAAATAGCTTTATGCGGGGAAAAATTGTGCAGGAAATATATTTCCCAGGATATTTAAGCTTGTTGGTGAAACCTAGTCAATTTAGCAGGAAAAACTGAAGACCTCCCTACTTAATAAACACTTATTAATACCACATTGATTATGTATTGAGCAAACATCTTTTCAACCAATTGATCTTGGAAGTGTTATTTATGTCAACAAAATCCAAGACTTCAGACCTCTTTCACCTCTTTTATTAGAGAGGACTGACTTTTTTAGTTTGTGAGACTTATTTTTCCAGATGAAGTCAAGAAACGTCTTACTGATCTCTTTACACTGTAGAGGATTTACACATAAAGATAATGAGGGGTAGACAAAGCGAGACAGTCCCTCTGCCTTGGACAGAATCACTCTCCCAAGTATAGAAAGAGTCCTTTGTAGCCAATTATTAAATATATAATTGGTTTTCTTAATTTTAGGAGAGAAATTAATATGTTGTCTGACTTAAGTGCTGTTTTTTTTAATAGATGTATTCCTAAATATTCATAATATTATCTATTCCGTTATTTAATCGTTTGGCATAAACCAGAGCAATCAATGTGTAATGTGTAATCAATATTTAATGACGTAATTTGTCTCCAAGTGTCAACGAGAGAAGGGTCTTTTTCCAGCTTTGAAATCAGTGAAATAAAGCTTTCATATTGGAGACCATTTCACCATTTTTAACGCAATCTTGAAGCATAAACATAAATAGGGTAATCTAGTAACTTCCAAAACTGCCTATAGAATTAAACTGATCGGCCATTAGGGGCCATGTGAAACTTTTTTTTAGGGAGGGGGTACCAAAATGGCTTCAGACCAGGCTCTCTTGCTGTGAGCGCCTCTTTGCCTTGTCGTTGTTGGCGGTGGCCGAGACACAAAGTGCATTTTGTAACATTTTGGCTAATGTGCCCCATGTGAGGTAGCCAGACGAGTTCAAGACTCCCTAGTCTGTCCCGTGGATTCGTTATAATGGCCGATAAGGAAGGGAACGGTCATGTCGTTGCTATGTTACTGTTCACATAGTGACGATACAAGCTTGCTAAGCGGCTAGCTAGTAGCTACACATTCATTCCAACGTTAGCTTGCTAGCGTGCTGATGCGCCGCTATTTCTACGGAAGCCTGGTCGGATACACACTTGCGGTTCGCCGTCTGGCCAAAGATACTCGTTTATAAGTGTGCGCTCTTGACTTTAATTTTTGACGAATGTAGCTAGCGAGCTAACCAGCTAGTTAATGAAGTAAAGTAAAGTTAGCTGTGACCTACTTACTTCTGTGACCTACTTACTTCTAGCTAGTAAAGTTACTATATTTTGTCATACCTTGTCTTAACCTAAACGTAACTTTCTAGGTGTCATTGAAAGTCTGATCAAGTGGCAGGGAGCAGGTCTCGAACCCTCGACCTTCTTGCCCGAGGTCCGGCGCGCTATCGACTGTGTCGCACGGTCGATTGCCGTGCTTATAAACCCAGGGTCGTTACTTTATTGAAATGGTTACGTGCAAGTTCCCTAAACATTGACTGAGGTAAAGACAGTATCAAGTTCGATATTCGACGGATATTCACGCTTTCAAAACCTCCAATAGCTTTCAAACCACTTGAGCCACAGACTCCAAATAAGTGTCATGATGTTGGAAACATTGCGCACAACATTGCACAGGTCTTGTTTTCACGATTTAGACACGGATTTGCTTTCCAAAGCTAATAAACACGTGGAAATGTGAGCAGCGTCTTGTATTCCTAGTTGAATTAGTTAGGGAGCGTCAACAAAGTACAACCTTTTATTACATTCAAATTTCAATAGCTCCATGGTCATGTGACCTACTTACTTCAAACAAGGTTCCGAATGTCCACTGACTACTGTTCTATGTTGCACACCCTTTAGTTTGTCCATTTTCACTTTTCAAAATGTAGAATTTCAATAGCTCCTTGCTCATGTGTCCTGGTGACTGCAAACAAGGTTCAGAATGTCCACTCAGTAGGCCTACACATTGCACCCTCTGATTTTTGTCTACTGTCATCTCATGCTATTAGACTTACATCTGTAAGCTTTGCAGGCCTTCATTTTACATGGGTGTTTAAAAAAAAAAAAAAAAAACTTTTAAGTCAACAAATGTTCCATCCTCACGATAACTATCTTTCACATGGACACTGAAAAGATCCGCAAATGGCTGTATGTGGAATGGATCAAGGACAGGAGAGGTGTTCAGACAGAGGTGCTTAAAGGAAGGCGCACAAGTAGGCCTCATGAAAAACAATGTTTCATGTGCTCTTTTTAAATCACAGTAATAGGCAGTGATTTGTCAGTCACGGTGAGCTTGATAACGTGTGTTACGGATACAGGTATCCTGTGTGTATTTCTTTTCACTCCTTCTCCCCTCACAGGTGACAATCATCATTCCCCAATCAGTCACCAATCAGTCATCAATCAGAAGACACACCTCCTCCTGTTTCCATTACCCAATCACATTCCTTTTCCCTTGGTTTAAAAACCCTGTCAGTTGTTTTCCTCAATAGTTCCCCAATCACTCATCAATCAGAAGACACACCTCCTCCTGTTTCCATTACCCAATCACATTCCCTTTCCCTTGGTTTAAAAACCCTGTCAGTTGTTTTCCTCAATAGTTCCCCAATCAGTCATCAATCAGAAGACACACCTCCTCCTGTTTCCATTACCCAATCACATTCCCTTTCCCTTGGTTTAAAAACCCTGTCAGTTGTTTTCCTCAGTAGTTCAATCTCTCTGTCATGCAGTCTCTCTCTAGGGCTCTTGTTTTGGTTTTACAACCACATAGCACTTGCTCACCATCGGTGAGAGTATTGTTATTTTTGCTATACTGTTTGTTTGTTGGTGGGAAAAGGGGGAACCAAGACAAGTCGCCCATGGGCATACACTACCCGTAGGTAAACGTTGTCTAAATACACTAGTTAGAACTGTGCGGACCACCCACTGTATTTTTGGTTAGTTAGTTGTTATTGAAGTAGGCTAGTTTAGCTTATGGGTGTTTTGGGATATTTGTTTCTTTCCTTGGGTCCAGCTCAGACCCTTTTCCTTGGGTCCAGCTCAGACCCTTTTTCTTGGGTCCAGCTCAGACCCTTTTTCTTGGGTCCAGCTCAGACCCTTTTTCTTGGGTCCAGCTCAGACCCTTTTTCTTGGGTCCAGCTCAGACCCTTTTCCTTGGGTCCAGCTCAGACCCTTTTCCTTGGGTCCAGCTCAGACCCTTTTTCTTGGGTCCAGCTCAGACCCTTTTCCTTGTGTGCATTTGCATGGCAAAGAGGGACTTTGCAATTCATCTGATCACTTCATAACATTCTGGACTATGTGAAATGTTGTGTCATTCTCAACTTTTGGCCACGACTGTACATTTATTCACTCTGTGACAGGGTTGGATCCTATATGCTACTTATATTGTCCTGTGAATGGTTCAGTGCCTAGAATTTAGGCTGTGTGTAGAATGGGGTATGAAGGAAATGACCTCTACTAATAAATTACTACTGGATTATAGTGATAAGGAAAACAACATACCAATGTGGGTTGTGTATTCATTTGCCTATAACTAATCATAATTCCATTATGCTTACATAAAGAGAATACTTCAATGAGAGTCCTGCCATGGAAAAGACGACTGGGTGGACATAAAGTGTAAAGGAGGGGAAATAACTCCCACCATGCAGCAGGACATCTTCAGCTGTGTGGTCTTTTGTAATGCAGGTTTGATGGTTATATTTTCAATAATGAATGGTTAGCTGTTATGTGACAATTGGGTCAAAACTCTTATTTTATTTTCTAGGTGTAGATGGCCAAGGAAGTTGCACAGCACTTTCCTCCCAACATCCCTTCCCAAATTGATATGGAACCTTCACAAAAACACATGGAGCAACTGTGAATATAAATGGCTGAGGATAGAGAACATGTCTGGTAATGATATTTAATTCAGAGTAAATGTAGATTATTTATTGTTGTGTGGGACAGCCATGTGTTCAGGTCATGCCTATGTTTTCAGAGTTCCACAAAGCCAACAACTGCTTCATGTGTGCCACTGATAAAGAACCTGGATGTGGCCCAAAGACTGACTGGCTTAGTAACTTTATTTAACATGTTTGTAATCTTTTGACAACAGTGACGGCATGTAAGACAATTTATGACTTAACACAATGGATGGCTAATTCGTCATAGTGCATTGATATTTGTTATTATTTATAACATGTTACACTTTGTTTTGATTGGATGTGTTGCGTGCCAACGGGGGTTCCATGTGCTGTGCCTAGGAATGAAGACACAAGAGTTCAACAGAGCAAAGAACATAAACAGGAAGTGCTGTCTTTGTTGTTGGAAAATGTATGCATTACCTCATCCACACTGAAGAGGCTCTGACATCAAATCAAATCAAATGTTATTTGTCACATACACATGGTTAGCAGATGTTAATGCAAGTGTAGCGAAATGCTTGTGCTTCTAGTTCCGACAATGCAGTGATAACCAACAAGTAATCTAACAATACCAAAACTACTGTTTTATACACAGTGTAAGGGGATAAAGAATATGTACATAAGGATATATGAATGAGTGATGGTACAGAGCAGCATACAGTAGATGGTATCGAGTACAGTATATACATATGAGATGAGTATGTAGACAAAGTGGCATAGTTAAAGTGGCTAGTGATACATGTATTACATAAGGTTGCAGTCGATGATGTAGAGTACAGTATATACGTATGCATATGAGATGAATAATGTAGGGTAAGTAACATTACATCAACCAGGGATAAAGAGGAAGTTAACATGGTGAAATGTTTCATATTTAATTAAACTTAAATGTCTGACATGTTGGAAAAGATTAAAGGTCTACAATTTGTCAATTATATTTTTGTTAATTGATTTACTGGCCACCATTACTGTGGTTACATGTTCAGTATATGTATTGTCCAGTAAACACACTGCAGTCTAGCTCACTATCCATCCCTGTTCAGTATATATATATATTGACCAGCCTAGCTCACTCTCCATCCCTGTTCAGTATATATATTGACCTGCCTAGCTCACTCTCCATCCCTGTTCAGTATATATATTGACCAGCCTAGCTCACTCTCCATCCCTGTTCAGTATATATATTGACCAGTCTACCTCACTCTCCATCCCTGTTCAGTATATATATTGACCAGCCTAGCTCACTCTCCATCCCTGTTCAGTGTATATATATATTGACCAGCCTAGCTCACTCTCCATCCCTGTTCAGTATATATATTGACCAGCCTAGCTCACTCTCCATCCCTGTTCAGTATATATATTGACCAGCCTAGCTCACTCTCCATCCCTGTTCAGTATATATATTGACCAGCCTAGCTCACTCTCCATCCCTGTTAAGTATATATATTGACCAGCCTAGCTCACTCTCCATCCCTGTTCAGTATATATATTGACCAGCCTAGCTCACTCTCCATCCCTGTTCAGTATATATATTGACCAGCCTAGCTCACACTCCATCCCTGTTCACTATATATATTGACCTGCCTAGCTCACTCTCCATCCCTGTTCAGTATATATATTGACCAGCCTAGCTCACTCTCCATCCCTGTTCAGTATATATATTGACCAGCCTAGCTCACTCTCTATCCCTGTTCAGTATATATATATTGACCAGCCTAGCTCACTCTCTATCCCTGTTCAGTATATATATATTGACCAGCCTAGCTCACTCTCTATCCCTGTTCAGTATATATATTGACCAGCCTAGCTCACTCTCCATCCCTGTTCAGTATATATATTGACCTGCCTAGCTCACTCTCCATCCCTGTTCAGTATATATATTGACCTGCCTAGCTCACTCTCCATCCCTGTTCAGTATATATATTGACCAGCCTAGCTCACTCTCCATCCCTGTTCAGTATATATATATATTGACCAGCCTAGCTCACTCTCCATCCCTGTTCAGTATATATATTGACCTGCCTAGCTCACTCTCCATCCCTGTTCAGTATATATATTGACCAGCCTAGCTCACTCTCCATCCCTGTTCAGTATATATATTGACCAGCCTAGCTCACTCTCCATCCCTGTTCAGTATATATATTGACCAGCCTAGCTCACACTCCATCCCTGTTCAGTATATATATTGACCTGCCTAGCTCACTCTCCATCCCTGTTCAGTATATATATTGACCAGCCTAGCTCACTCTCCATCCCTGTTCAGTGTATATATATTGACCAGCCTCGCTCACTCTCCATCCCTGTTCAGTATATATATTGACCAGCCTAGCTCACTCTCCATCCCTGTTCAGTATATATATATATATATATATATATATATATATTGACCAGCCTAGCTCACTCTCCATCCCTGTTCAGTATATATATTGACCAGCCTAGCTCACTCTCCATCCCTGTTCAGTATATATATTGACCAGCCTAGCTCACTCTCCATCCCTGTTCAGTATATATATTGACCAGCCTAGCTCACTCTCCATCCCTGTTCAGTATATATATATATTGACCAGCCTACCTCACTCTCCATCCCTGTTCAGTATATATATTGACCAGCCTAGCTCACTCTCCATCCCTGTTCAGTATATATATTGACCAGCCTAGCTCACTCTCCATCCCTGTTCAGTATATATATTGACCAGCCTAGCTCACTCTCCATCCCTGTTCAGTATATATATTGACCAGCCTAGCTCACTCTCCATCCCTGTTCAGTATATATATTGACCAGCCTAGCTCACTCTCCATCCCTGTTCAGTATATATATTGACCAGCCTAGCTCACTCTCCATCCCTGTTCAGTATATATATATTGACCAGCCTAGCTCACTCTCCATCCCTGTTCTGTATATATATTGACCAGCCCCGCTCTCTCTCCATCCCTGTTCAGTATATATATTGACCAGCCTAGCTCACTCTCCATCCCTGTTCAGTATATATATATATATTGAACAGCCTAGCTCACTCTCCATCCCTGTTCAGTATATATATTGACCAGCCTAGCTCACTCTCCATCCCTGTTCAGTATATATATTGACCAGCCTAGCTCACTCTCCATCCCTGTTCAGTATATATATATATATTGACCAGCCTACCTCACTCTCCATCCCTGTTCAGTATATATATTGACCAGCCTAGCTCACTCTCCATCCCTGTTCAGTATATATATTGACCGGCCTAGCTCACTCCATCCCTGTTCAGTATATATATTGACCTGCCTAGCTCACTCTCCATCCCTGTTCAGTATATATATTGACCAGCCTCGCCACTCTCCATCCCTGTTCAGTATATATATTGACCAGCCTAGCTCACTCTCCATCCCTGTTCAGTATATATATTGACCTGCCTAGCTCACTCTCCATCCCTGTTCAGTATATATATTGACCAGCCTAGCTCACTCTCCATCCCTGTTCACTCTCCATCCCTGTTCAGTATATATATTGACCTGCCTAGCTCACTCTCCATCCCTGTTCAGTATATATATTGACCAGCCTAGCTCACTCTCCATCCCTGTTCAGTATATATATTGACCAGCCTAGCTCACTCTCCATCCCTGTTCAGTATATATATTGACCAGCCTAGCTCACTCTCCATCCCTGTTCAGTATATATATTGACCAGCCTAGCTCACTCTCCATCCCTGTTCAGTATATATATATATATATATATATATATATTGACCAGCCTAGCTCACTCTCCATCCCTGTTCAGTGTATATATATATATTGACCAGCCTAGCTCACTCTCCATCCCTGTTCAGTATATATATTGACCAGCCTAGCTCACTCTCCATCCCTGTTCAGTATATATATATATTGACCAGCCTAGCTCACTCTCCATCCCTGTTCAGTATATATATTGACCAGCCTAGCTCACTCTCCATCCCTGTTCAGTATATATATATATATATATATATATATATATATTGACCAGCCTAGCTCACTCTCCATCCCTGTTCAGTATATATATATATTGACCAGCCTAGCTCACTCTCCATCCCTGTTCAGTATATATATATTGACCAGCCTAGCTCACTCTCCATCCCTGTTCAGTATATATATATTGACCAGCCTAGCTCACTCTCCATCCCTGTTCAGTATATATATTGACCAGCCTAGCTCACTCTCTATCCCTGTTCAGTATATATATATATATTGACCAGCCTAGCTCACTCTCTATCCCTGTTCAGTATATATATTGACCAGCCTAGCTCACTCTCTATCCCTGTTCAGTATATATATTGACCAGCCTAGCTCACTCTCCATTCCTGTTCAGTATATATATTGACCAGCCTAGCTCACTCTCCATTCCCTGTTCAGTATATATATATTGACCAGCCTAGCTCACTCTCCATCCCTGTTCAGTATATATATTGACCTGCCTAGCTCACTCTCCATCCCTGTTCAGTATATATATTGACCAGCCTAGCTCACTCTCCATCCCTGTTCAGTATATATATTGACCAGCCTAGCTCACTCTCCATCCCTGTTCAGTATATATATTGACCAGCCTAGCTCACTCTCCATCCCTGTTCAGTATATATATTGACCAGCCTAGCTCACTCTCCATCCCTGTTCAGTATATATATATATATTGACCAGCCTAGCTCACTCTCCATGCCTGTTCAGTGTATATATATATTGACCAGCCTAGCTCACTCTCCATCCCTGTTCAGTATATATATTGACCAGCCTAGCTCACTCTTCATCCCTGTTCAGTATATATATATATTGACCAGCCTAGCTCACTCTCCATCCCTGTTCAGTATATATATTGACCAGCCTAGCTCACTCTCCATCCCTGTTCAGTATATATATATATATTGACCAGCCTAGCTCACTCTCCATCCCTGTTCAGTATATATATATATTGACCAGCCTAGCTCACTCTCCATCCCTGTTCAGTATATATATATATTGACCAGCCTAGCTCACTCTCCATCCCTGTTCAGTATATATATTGACCAGCCTAGCTCACTCTCTATCCCTGTTCAGTATATATATTGACCAGCCTAGCTCACTCTCTATCCCTGTTCAGTATATATATTGACCAGCCTAGCTCACTCTCTATCCCTGTTCAGTATATATATTGACCAGCCTAGCTCACTCTCCATCCCTGTTCAGTATATATATTGACCAGCCTAGCTCACTCTCCATCCTGTTCAGTATATATATATTGACCAGCCCTAGCTCACTCTCTATCCCTGTTCAGTATATATATTGACCAGCCTAGCTCACTCTCTATCCCTGTTCAGTATATATATTGACCAGCCTAGCTCACTCTCTATCCCTGTTCAGTATATATATTGACCAGCCTAGCGCACTCTCCATCCCTGTTCGGTATATATATATAGATATACATATGTATATCATATGTATGTATATGTATATATGTATATGTGTGTGTTGTCCAGCCTACCTCACCAGCTCACTCTCCATCCCTGCTTTAGACAATTAATAACATGACTCTTGTTCTTTGCCCTTATCCTTTATGGTTGATATTGAGATGCAGCCAAGAGGCCCATGATCACTCTGGATGAACTGCAGAGATCTACAGCTGAGGTGGGAGACTCTGTCCATAGGACAACAATCAGTCGTATATTGCACAAATCTGGCCTTTATGGAAGAGTGGCAAGAATAAAGCCATTTCTTAAAGATATCCATAAAAAGTGTTGTTTAAAGTTTGCCACAAGCCACCTGGGAGACACACCAAACATGTGGAAGAAGGTGCTCTGGTCAGATGAAACCAAAATTGAACTTTTTGGCAACAATGCAAAACGTTATGTTTGGCGTAAAAGCAACACAGCTCATCACCCTGAACACACCATCCCCACTGTCAAACATGGTGGTGGCAGCATCATGGTTTGGGCCTGCTTTTCTTCAGCAGGGACAGGGAAGATGGTTAAAATTGATGGGAAGATGGATGGAGCCAAATACAGGACCATTCTGGAAGAAAACCTGATGGAGTCTGCAAAAGACCTGAGACTGGGACGGAGATTTGTCTTCCAACAAGACAATGATCCAAAACATAAAGCAAAATCTACAATGGAATGGTTCAAAAATAAACATATCCAGGTGTTAGAATGGCCAAGTCAAAGTCCAGACCTGAATCCAATCGAGAATCTGTGGAAAGAACTGAAAAACTGCTGTTCACAAATGCTCTCCATCCAACCTCACTGAGCTCGAGCTGTTTTGCAAGGAGGAATGGGAAAACATTTCAGTCTCTCGATGTGCAAAACTGATAGAGACATACCCCAAGCGACTTACAGCTGTAATCGCAGCAAAAAGGTGGCGCTACAAAGTATTAACTTAGGGGGCTGAATAATTTTGCACGCCCAATTTTTCAGTTTTTGATTTGTTAAAAAGTTTGAAATATCCAATAAATGTCGTTCCACTTCATGATTGTGTCCCACATGTTGTTGATTCTTCACAAAAAAAATACAGTTTTATATCTTTATGTTTGAAGCCTGAAATGTGGCAAAAGGTCGCAAAGTTCAAGGGGCCGAATACTTTCGCAAGGCACTGTAAATAGTAAAGTACCAATACCCAAATCTGTCTCGCTGTCTCTCTGGCTCTCACTGTCTCTGTCTCTCTTGCTCGCTCTCTCTGCATTGTAAAAGAGTAATTAATTGTCTTAAGAAAAATCTCTCTCTTCAAGAACTGGTTTTGTAATATAACGTTTTTTATTTTTAATAATCCTCATTGCCCCCCCCACCCGTGGTGATACGACAAACTCCCATTTTACAAATGTTGCTAGAAGGACCATTTCCAATGAATAGGATACAGCCAATAGTCTCTGTCCCATCACTTCTTGTTCTTCTTCTCTTATTCTTTAACAACAAGGCCTGTGGTTAAAGAACTATCCTCTCTACGAAACAAGTATCTATACCAACCATTATGCAGAATGTCACATTAACATTCAATAGGCCCATGAAGCCAGATTATTTATATATATTTTTTTTTATTTTATTTTATTTTACCTTTATTTAACCAGGCAAGTCAGTTAAGAACATATTCTTATTTTCAATGACGGGAACAGTGGGTTAACTGGTCTAGGAACAGTGGGTTAACTGCCTGTTCAGGCGCAGAACGACAGATTTGTACCTTGTCAGCTCGGGGGTTTGAACTCGCAACCTTCCGGTTACTAGTCCAACGCTCTAACCACTAGGCTACGCTGCCGCCCCCGAGCTATATATATATATATATATATATATATATATAGAAAAAATATATATTTTGTGTTTGGTTGAAGTGTTTAGCTAGTCCTAGGTGGATGTGATGTCTGTTTTTTGATATTGTGATGTTTTGCATATCGTGATGTCTGGTTTTATATCGTGATGTCTGGGTTTGGATATCGTGATGTCTGTTTTGTGTCTTCCTTGTCATCTTACTCCTCTATTCAGTTGTGCTTTCCGAATCAAATGTTTTTCCATTGTTCCATTGTCGTTCATTTGAATGAGTATCATGATGGGTTAAATGTGTTTTTTTACCCCTGTTAAGCTTGTTGACTCCGTATGAGATAATTCTTTGTCTAATACTTATGGGTCAATTCCACCTGAGACTTCCCCGCCCGGGGTGTCTCCCGTGTTTATGTTACGTAAACTATAGTCTTTATTTTTTGGTGAAGTATGTTTCCCATCAGAGTGTGACACTAAAAGACTTGTGAGTGTGAGCAGAATCAACAACCTCTGCATCGTCAAGACAGGTGCTTTGTGGGAAGGTGTTAACTCATGTTCAGTTAGCCATTGTCATGTAAATGAAATTCAGAGCAAGCCAGCCAGAGCCGTGGTCCAGTGAGACACGAGTGACGGTCCGTGGAGGTGGACACAGACACGTCTGAGCCTTTATTTGGTAATACTACAGGCTTAGTCACAGGTGGAAATATCCCATTAGTGTGGTTTCAAGACAACCTACAGCGAGACTGTTCCAAGACGTCCTAAAGCGAGACTGTTTCAAGACCTCCGAAAGCGAGACTGTTTCAAAACCTCCTAAAGCGAGACTGTTTCAAGACCTCCAAAAGCGAGACTGTTTCAAGACCTCCTAAAGTGAGACTGTTTCAAGACCTCCGAAAGCGAGACTGTTTCAAGACCTCCTAAAGCGAGACTGTTCCAAGACCACCTACAGCGAGACTGTTCCAAGACCTCCTAAAGCGAGACTGTTCCAAGACCTCCTAAAGCGAGACTGTTCCAAGACCTCCTAAAGCGAGACTGTTTCAAGACCTCCTAAAGTGAGACTGTTTCAAGACCTGCTAAAGCGAGACTGTTTCAAGACCTCCTAAAGTGAACTGTTTCAAGACCTCCTAAAGCGAGACTGTTTCAAAACCTCCTAAAGCGAGACTGTTTCAAGACCACCTAAAGCGAGACTGTTTCAAGACCTCCTAAAGCGAGACTGTTTCAAGACCTCCTACAGCGAGACTGTTTCAAGCGAGACTGTTTCAAGACCTCCTAAAGCGAGACTGTTTCAAGACCTCCTAAAGCGAGACTGTTTCAAGACCTCCTACAGCGAGACTGTTTCAAGACCTCCTAAAGCGAGACTGTTTCAAGACCTCCTAAAGCAGACTGTTCCAAGACGTCCTAAAGCGAGACTGTTTCAAGACCTCCTAAAGCGAGACTGTTTCAAGACCTCCTACAGCTGAGACTGTTTCAAGACCTCCTACAGCGAGACTGTTTCAAGACCTCCTACAGCGAGACTGTTTCAAGAAGCGAGACTGTTTCAAGACCTCCTACAGCGAGACTGTTTCAAGACCTCCTACAGCCGAGACTGTTTCAAGACCTCCTAAAGCGAGACTGTTTCAAGACCTCCTAAAGCGAGACTGTTTCCCAAGACAAGACCTCCTCGAGACTGTTTCAAGACCTCCTACAGCGAGACTGTTTCAAGACCTCCCTACAGCGAGACTGTTTCAAGACCTCCTACAGCGAGAGACTGTTTCAAGACCTCCCTAAGCGAGACTGTTTCAAGACCTCCTAGCGAGACTGTCAAGAGACTGTTTCAAGACCTCCTACAGCGAGACTGTTTCAAGACCTCCTACAGCGAGACTGTTTCAAGACCTCCTAAAGCGAGACTGTTTCAAGACCTCCTACAGCGAGACTGTTTCAAGACCTCTAAAGCGAGACTGTTTCAAGACCTCCTAAAGCGAGACTGTTCAAGACCTCCTACAGCGAGACTGTTTCCAAGACCTCCTAGCAGACGAGACTGTTTCAAGACCTCCTAAAGCGAGACTGTTTCAAGACCTCCTAAAGGCGAGACTGTTTCAAGACCTCCTACAGCGAGACTGTTTCAAGACCTCCTACAGCGGGACTGTTTCAAGACCTCCTACAGCGAGACTGTTTCAAGACCTCCTAAGCGAGACTGTTTCAAGACCTCCTACAGCGAGACTGTTTCAAGACCTCCTACAGCGAGACTGTTTCAAGGCGAGACTGTTTCAAGACCTCCTAAAGCGAGACTGTTTCAAGACCTCCTAAAGCGAGACTGTTTCAAGACCTCCTACAGCGAGACTGTTTCAAGACCTCCTACAGCGAGACTGTTTCAAGACCTCCTAAAGCGAGACTGTTTCAAGACCTCCTACAGCGAGACTGTTTCAAGACCTCCTACAGCGAGACTGTTTCAAGACCTCCTACAGCGAGACTGTTTCAAGACCTCCTAAAGCGAGACTGTTTCAAGACCTCCTAAAGCGAGACTGTTTCAAGACCTCCTACTGTTTCAAGCTAAGCGAGACTGTTTCAAGACCTCCTCGAGACTCAAGACCTCCAGCGAGACTGTTTCAAGACCTCCTACAGCGAGACTGTTTCAAGACCTCCGAGACTCCAAGACCTCCTAAAGCGAGACTGTTTCAAGACCTCCTAAAGCGAGACTGTTTCAAGACCTCCTAAAGCGAGACTGTTTCAAGACCTCCTAAGCGAGACTGTTTCAAGACCTCCTAAGCGAGACTGTTTCAAGACCTCCTCGAAAGACTGTTTCAAGACCTCCTAAAGCGAGACTGTTTCAAGACCTCCTACAGCGAGACTGTTTCAAGAAAAGCGAGACTGTTTCAAGACCTCCTAAGCGAGACTGTTTCAAGACCTCCTAAAGCGAGACTGTTTCAAGACCTCCTAAAGCGAGACTGTTTCAAGACCTCCTAAAGCGAGACTGTTTCAAGACCTCCTAAAGCGAGACTGTTTCAAGACCTCCTAAAGCGAGACTGTTTCAAGACCTCCTAAAAAGCGAGACTGTTTCAAGACCTCCTAAAGCGAGACTGTTTCAAGACCTCCTAAAGCGAGACTGTTTCAAGACCTCCTAAAGCGAGACTGTTTCAAGACCTCCTAAGCGAGACTGTTTCAAGACCTCCTAAGCGAGCTGAGACTGTTTCAAGACCTCCTAAAGCGAGACTGTTTCCTAAAGCGAGACCTCTAAAGCGAGACTGTTTCAAGACCTCCTAAAGCGAGACTGTTTCAAGACCTCCTAAAGCGAGACTGTTTCAAGACCTCCTAAAGCGAGACTGTTTCAAGACCTCCTAAAGCGAGACTGTTTCAAGACCTCCTAAAGCGAGACTGTTTCAAGACCTCCCTAAAGCGAGACTGTTTCAAGACCTCCTAAGCGAGACTGTTTCAAGACCTCCTAAAGCGAGACTGTTTCAAGACCTCCTAACAGCGAGACTGTTTCAAGACCTCCTAAGCGAGACTGTTTCAAGACCCTCCTACAGCGAGACTGTTTCAAGACCTCCTAAGCGAGACTGTTTCAAGACGAGACTCCCTAAAGCGAGACTGTTTCAAGACCTCCTAAAAAGACTGTTTCGACCTCCTACAGACTGTTCAAGACCTCCTCGAGACTACCTAAAGCGAGACTGTTTCAAGACCTCCTAAAGCGAGACTGTTTCAAGACCTCCTAAAAGCGAGACTGTTTCAAGACCTCCTAAAGCGAGACTGTTTCAAGACCTCCTACAGCGAGACTGTTTCAAGAGACTGTTTCAAGACCTCCTAAAGCGAGACTGTTTCAAGACCTCCTAAAGCGAGACTGTTTCAAGACCTCCTAAAGCGAGACTGTTTCAAGACCTCCTAAAGCGAGACTGTTTCAAGACCTCCTAAAACGAGACTGTTTCAAGACCTCCTAAGCGAGACTGTTTCAAGACCTCGAGACTGTTTCAAGACCTCCCTAAAGCGAGACTGTTTCAAGACCTCCTAAAGCGAGACTGTTGTCCTAAAGCGAGACTGTTCAAGACCTCCTAAAGCGAGACTGTTTCAAGACCTCCTACAGCCAGACTGTTTCAAGACCTCCTACAGCGAGACTGTTTCAAGACCTCCTCAAAGCGAGACTGTTTCAAGACCTCCTAAGCGATATAAAGCGAGACTGTTTCAAGACCTCCTAAGCGAGACTGTTTCAAGACCTCCTAAAGCGAGACTGTTTCAAGACCTCCTAAAGCGCCCTAAAGACTGTTTCAAGACCTAAAGCTGGTGACTGTTTCAAGAACAGCGAGACTGTTTCAAGACCTCCTAAAGACCTCCTAAAGTGAGACTGTTTCAAGACCTCGAGACTAAGCGAGACTGTTTCAAGACCTCCTACAGCGAGACTGTTTCAAGCACCTCCTAAACCTCAAGACTAAAGCGAGACTGTTTCAAGACCTCAGACTGTTCCAAGAACAGCGAGACTGTTTCAAGACCTCCTACAGCGCGAGACTGTTTCAAGACCTCCTACAGCGAGACTGTTTCAAGACCTCCTAAGCGAGACTGTTCAAGACCTACAGCGAGACTGTTTCAAGAAGCGAGACTGTTTCAAGACCTCCTAAAAGCGAGACTGTTTCAAGACCTCCTAAAGCGAGACTGTTTCAAGACCTCCTACAGCGAGACTGTTTCAAGACCTCCTAAAGCGAGACTGTTTCAAGACCTAACAGCGAGACTGTTTCAAGACCTCCTAAAGCGAGACTGTTTCAAGACCTCCTAAAGCGAGACTGTTTCAAGACCTCCTAAAGCGAGACTGTTTCAAGACCTCCTCACAGACTGTTTCAAGACCTCCTACAGCGAGACTGTTTCAAGACCTCCTAAAGCGAGCCTGTTTCAAGACCTCCTAAAGCGAGACTGTTTCAAGACCTCCTACAGCGAGACTGTTTCAAGACCTCCTACAGCGGGACTGTTTCAAGACCTCCTCACAGCGAGACTGTTTCAAGACCTCCTACAGCGAGACTGTTTCAAGACCCCTACAGCGAGACTGTTTCCAAGACCTCCTACAGCGAGACTGTTTCAAGACCTCCTACAGCGAGACTGTTTCAAGACCTCCTAAAGCGAGACTGTTTCAAGACCTCCTAAAGCGAGACTGTTTCAAGACCTCCTAAAGCGAGGCTGTTTCAAGACCTCCTAAAGCGAGACTGTTTCAAGACCTCCTACGCGAGACTGTTTCAAGACCTCCTAAAGCGAGACTGTTTCAAGACCTCCTACAGCGAGACTGTTTCAAGACCTCCTAAAGCGAGACTGTTTCAAGACCTCCTAAAGCGAGACTGTTTCAAGACCTCCTAAAGCGAGACTGTTTCAAGACCTCCTACAGCGAGACTGTTTCAAGACCTCCTAAAGCGAGACTGTTTCAAGACCTCCTAAAGCGAGACTGTTTCAAGACCTCCTAAAGCGAGACTGTTTCAAGACCTCCTACAGCGAGACTGTTTCAAGACCTCCTACAGCGAGACTGTTTCAAGACCTCCTAAAGCGAGACTGTTTCAAGACCTCCTACAGCGAGACTGTTTCAAGACCTCCTACAGCGAGACTGTTTCAAGACCTCCTAAAGCGAGACTGTTTCAAGACCTCCTAAAGCGAGACTGTTTCAAGACCTCCTAAAGCGAGACTGTTTCAAGACCTCCTAAAGCGAGACTGTTTCAAGACCTCCTACAGCGAGACTGTTTCAAGACCTCCTAAAGCGAGACTGTTTCAAGACCTCCTAAAGCGAGACTGTTTCAAGACCTCCTACAGCGAGACTGTTTCAAGACCTCCTACAGCGAGACTGTTTCAAGACCTCCTAAAGCGAGACTGTTTCAAGACCTCCTAAAGCAGACTGTTTCAACCTCCTAAAGCGAGACTGTTTCAAGACCTCCCTAAAAGCGAGACTGTTTCAAGACCTCCTACAGCGAGACTGTTTCGAAGACCTCCCAAAGCCAGACTGTTCCAAGACCTCCTAAAGCGAGACTGTTTCAAGACCTCCTACAGCGAGACTGTTTCAAGACCTCCTAAAGCGAGACTGTTTCAAGACCTCCTAAAGCGAGACTGTTTCAAGACCT
>NW_026289325.1:0-3915 GCF_023373465.1 Oncorhynchus keta
AGAGTAGCACTGATGGCAGCCTGTGTAGAGTAGTATTGATGGCAGCCTGTGTAGAGTAGTACTGATGGCAGCCTGTGTAGAGTAGTACTGATGGCAGCCTGTGTAGAGTAGTACTGATGGCAGCCTGTGTAGAAGTAGTACTGATGGCAGCCTGTGTAGAGTAGTACTGATGGCAGCCTGTGTAGAGTAGTATTGATGGCAGCCTGTGTAGAGTAGTAGCTGATGGCAGCCTGTGTAGAGTAGTACTGATGGCAGCCTGTGTAGAGTAGTAGTGATGGCAGCCTGTGTAGAGTAGTACTGATGGCAGCCTGTGTAAAGTAGTAGTGATGGCAGTCTGTAGAAGTAGTACTGATGGCAGCCTGTGTAGAGTAGTACTGATGGCAGCCTGTGTAGAGTAGTAGTGATGGCAGCCTGTGTAGAGTAGTACTGATGGCAGCCTGTGTAGAGTAGTACTGATGGCAGCCTGTGTAGAGTAGTAGTGATGGCAGCCTGTGTAAAGTAGTACTGATGGCAGCCTGTGTAGAGTAGTACTGATGGCAGCCTGTGTAGAGTAGTACTGATGGCAGCCTGTGTAGAGTAGTACTGATGGCAGCCTGTGTAGAGTAGTACTGATGGCAGCCTGTGTAGAGTAGTACTGATGGCAGCCTGTGTAGAGTAGTACTGATGGCAGCCTGTGTAGAGTAGTACTGATGGCAGCCTGTGTAGAGTAGTAGTGATGGCAGCCTGTGTAGAGTAGTATTGATGGCAACCTGTGTAAGTAGCAGTGATGGCAGCCTGTGTAGAGTAGTACTGATGGCAGCCTGTGTAGAGTAGTAGTGATGGCAGCCTGTGTAGAGTAGTACTGATGGCAGCCTGTGTAGAGTAGTACTGATGGCAGCCTGTGTAGAGTAGTAGTGATGGCAGCCTGTGTAGAGTAGTATTGATGGCAGCCTGTGTAGAGTAGTACTGATGGCAGCCTGTGTAGAGTAGTAGTGATGGCAGCCTGTGTAGAGTAGTACTGATGGCAGCCTGTGTAGAGTAGTAGTGATGGCAGCCTGTGTAGAGTAGTACTGATGGCAGCCTGTGTAGAGTAGTAGTGATGGCAGCCTGTGTAGAGTAGTACTGATGGCAGCCTGTGTAGAGTAGTAGTGATGGCAGCCTGTGTAGAGTAGTACTGATGGCAGCCTGTGTAAAGTAGTAGTGATGGCAGCCTGTGTAGAGTAGTACTGATGGCAGCCTGTGTAGAGTAGTAGTGATGGCAGCCTGTGTAGAGTAGTATTGATGGCAGCCTGTGTAGAGTAGTATTGATGGCAGCCTGTGTAGAGTAGTAGTGATGGCAGCCTGTGTAGAGTAGTACTGATGGCAGCCTGTGTAGAGTAGTAGTGATGGCAGCCTGTGTAGAGTAGTACTGATGGCAGCCTGTGTAGAGTAGTAGTGATGGCAGCCTGTGTAGAGTAGTACTGATGGCAGCCTGTGTAGAGTAGTACTGATGGCAGCCTGTGTAGAGTAGTAGTGATGGCAGCCTGTGTAGAGTAGTACTGATGGCAGCCTGTGTAGAGTAGTACTGATGGCAGCCTGTGTAGAGTAGTACTGATGGCAGCCTGTGTAGAGTAGTACTGATGGCAGCCTGTGTAGAGTAGTACTGATGGCAGCCTGTGTAGAGTAGTACTGATGGCAGCCTGTGTAGAGTAGTACTGATGGCAGCCTGTGTAGAGTAGTACTGATGGCAGCCTGTGTAGAGTAGTACTGATGGCAGCCTGTGTAGAGTAGTACTGATGGCAGCCTGTGTAGAGTAGTACTGATGGCAGCCTGTGTAGAGTAGTACTGATGGCAGCCTGTGTAGAGTAGTACTGATGGCAGCCTGTGTAGAGTAGTAGTGATGGCAGCCTGTGTAGAGTAGTAGTGATGGCAGCCTGTGTAGAGTAGTACTGATGGCAGCCTGTGTAAAGTAGTAGTGATGGCAGCCTGTGTAGAGTAGTACTGATGGCAGCCTGTGTAGAGTAGTACTGATGGCAGCCTGTGTAGAGTAGTACTGATGGCAGCCTGTGTAGAGTAGTACTGATGGCAGCCTGTGTAGAGTAGTAGTGATGGCAGCCTGTGTAGAGTAGTAGTGATGGCAGCCTGTGTAGAGTAGTACTGATGGCAGCCTGTGTAAAGTAGTACTGATGGCAGCCTGTGTAGAGTAGTAGTGATGGCAGCCTGTGTAAAGTAGTACTGATGGCAGCCTGTGTAGAGTAGTAGTGATGGCAGCCTGTGTAGAGTAGTACTGATGGCAGCCTGTGTAGAGTAGTACTGATGGCAGCCTGTGTAGAGTAGTACTGATGGCAGCCTGTGTAGAGTAGTACTGATGGCAGCCTGTGTAGAGTAGTACTGATGGCAGCCTGTGTAGAGTAGTAGTGATGGCAGCCTGTGTAGAGTAGTAGTGATGGCAGCCTGTGTAGAGTAGTACTGATGGCAGCCTGTGTAGAGTAGTAGTGATGGCAGCCTGTGTAGAGTAGTACTGATGGCAGCCTGTGTAGAGTAGTAGTGATGGCAGCCTGTGTAGAGTAGTACTGATGGCAGCCTGTGTAGAGTAGTAGTGATGGCAGCCTGTGTAGAGTAGTACTGATGGCAGCCTGTGTAGAGTAGTAGTGATGGCAGCCTGTGTAGAAGTAGTACTGATGGCAGCCTGTGTAGAGTAGTACTGATGGCAGCCTGTGTAGAGTAGTACTGATGGCAGCCTGTGTGAAGTAGTACTGATGGCAGCCTGTGTAGAGTAGTACTGATGGCAGCCTGTGTAGAGTAGTAGTGATGGCAGCCTGTGTAGAGTAGTACTGATGGCAGCCTGTGTAGAGTAGTACTGATGGCAGCCTGTGTAGAGTAGTACTGATGGCAGCCTGTGTAGAGTAGTACTGATGGCAGCCTGTGTAGAGTAGTACTGATGGCAGCCTGTGTAGAGTAGTAGTGATGGCAGCCTGTGTAGAGTAGTAGTGATGGCAGCCTGTGTAGAGTAGTAGTGATGGCAGCCTGTGTAAAGTAGTAGTGATGGCAGCCTGTGTAGAGTAGTACTGATGGCAGCCTGTGTAGAGTAGTACTGATGGCAGCCTGTGTAGAGTAGTACTGATGGCAGCCTGTGTAGAGTAGTATTGATGGCAGCCTGTGTAGAGTAGTACTGATGGCAGCCTGTGTAGAGTAGTACTGATGGCAGCCTGTGTAGAGTAGTAGTGATGGCAGCCTGTGTAGAGTAGTACTGATGGCAGCCTGTGTAGAGTAGTACTGATGGCAGCCTGTGTAGAGTAGTACTGATGGCAGCCTGTGTAGAGTAGTACTGATGGCAGCCTGTGTAGAGTAGTACTGATGGCAGCCTGTGTAGAGTAGTACTGATGGCAGCCTGTGTAGAGTAGTAGTGATGGCAGCCTGTGTAGAGTAGTACTGATGGCAGCCTGTGTAGAGTAGTAGTGATGGCAGCCTGTGTAGAGTAGTACTGATGGCAGCCTGTGTAGAGTAGTACTGATGGCAGCCTGTGTAGAGTAGTAGTGATGGCAGCCTGTGTAGAGTAGTACTGATGGCAGCCTGTGTAGAGTAGTACTGATGGCAGCCTGTGTAAGTAGTAGTGATGGCAGCCTGTGTAGAGTAGTAGTGATGGCAGCCTGTGTAGAGTAGTAGTGATGGCAGCCTGTGTAGAGTAGTACTACTGAGTGGCAGCGCCTGTGTAGAAGTAGTAGTGATGGCAGCCTGTGTAGAGTAGTACTGATGGCAGCCTGTGTAGAGTAGTACTGATGGCAGCCTGTGTAGAGTAGTACTGATGGCAGCCTGTGTGGGCAGTAGTGATGGCAGCCTGTGTGAGTAGTACTGATGGCAGCCTGTGTAAAGTAGTACTGATGGCAGCCTGTGTAGAGTAGTACTGATGGCAGCCTGTGTAGAGTGAGTACTGATGGCAGCCTGTGTAGAGTAGTA
>NW_026289326.1:0-5086 GCF_023373465.1 Oncorhynchus keta
AAAGAGGCAATCTGTAGTTGCTACATCCATTTTTGGACTTCTAAATTATATATATATATATATTCTTCAAGAATCAATGGATATATATAAATATATATATTATCAGCATCCTTGAAGAATATAACTTATAAATGCCTCATGAGCTAAGTTCAACTGTTACACTCCATGAGAACCAAAATATAAGCTTGTTTTCCCCAATGTTTGTAAACATTGTACATTTGATAGCCTATAGCATAGTTAAAACAATCATTTTGATATAATGGATGGTCCGTCTGCATCCATAGCTCTGTCTATCTATCTGAGCGTGGTTACGTTTCTCCAGGCCTCAGCATTTACCAAAACAGTAGCGGGGCGCTCCATTTTGTTATTGTTTCATCTGTGGATTTGCCTTTAAACAGCTGTATATTACCAAGATATCAAGGTGTCATCAACAAACATGTGAACAAGAGACCAATAGCAAATGCAGCATATGACATTCATTTTTACATGGAAATAGCACTTTCAGTAGCATCAAAGCATGCCATTACATGAGCGCAGCATTTATTTTTCATCTCGAATCAATGAGCCCAATCAGTCCTCCAAGACAAAATCATAAACAACAGAGTTGTTCTGGCTAATAAGTCCTTAGATTTGGGGTTATGCTAAGGTAAAACAAAATTATTGAAGATCAAGGGGTATAACATTTATTGAAGGACTGGAATTCTCATAGACTTTGGTTTTTAATGTGTAAATATAAATGTAATTGCATTTATTACAGTACCAGTCAAAGTTTGGACACACCTACTCATTCCATTACATTGTAGAATAATAATGAAGACATCAAAACTGAAATAACACATATGGAATAATTTGTAACCAAAAAAGTGTTAAACAAATCAAAACATTTTATATTTCTTCAAAGTGGCCACCCTTGCCTTGATGACAGATTTGCACCCTCTTGGCATTCTCTCAACCAGCTTCATGGAATGCATTTCATTAACAGTTGTTAAAAAAACATTGTGGAATTTTTTTCCTTCTTAATGAGTTTGAGCCAATCAGTTGTGTTGTGACAAGGTAGCGGTGGTATATAGAAGATAGCCCTATTCACCCAACTTATTGTGGGAAGCTTGAGGAAGGCTACCGAAACGTTTGACCCAAGTTAAACAATTTAAAGGTAATGCTACCAAATAAAAAATAAAATCAAATCAAATGTATTTGTCACATACACATGGATAGCAGGTGTTAATGCGATTGTAGCGAAATGCTTGTGCTTCTAGTTCCGACAATGCAGTAATAACCAACGAGTAATCTAACCTAACAATTCCAAAACTACTACCTTAAACACACAAGTGTAAAGGGATAAAGAATATGTACATAAAGATATATGAATGAGTGATGGTACAGAACGGCATAGGCAAGATGCAGTAGATGGTATCGAGTACAGTATATACATATGAGATGAGTAATGTAGGGTATGTAAACAAAGTGCCATAGTTTAAAGTGACTAGTGATACATGTATTACATAAAGATGCAGTAGATGATATAGAGTACAGTATATACATATGATATGAGTAATGTAGGGTATGTAAACATTATATTAACTAGCATTGTTTAAAGTGGCTAGTGATATATTTTACATCAATTTCCATCCATTCCCATTATTAAAGTGGCTGGAGTTGAGTCGGTGTGTTGGCAGCAGCCACTCAATGTTAGTGGTGGCTGTTTAACAGTCTGATGGCCTTTTCCCATCGATGTGGGATAGGGGTGCTCCCTCTGCTGTTTCCTGAAGTCCACAATCATCTGCTTAGTTTTGTTGACGTTGAGTGTGAGGTTATTTTCCTGACACCACACTCCGGAGGGCCCCCCACCTCCCTGTAGGCCTTCTCGCCGTTGCTGGTAATCAAGCCTACCACTGTAGTGTTGTCCGCAAACTTGATGATTGAGTTGGAGGCGTGCATGGCCACAAAGTCGTGGGTGAACAGGGAGTACAGGAGAGGGCTCAGAACGCACCCTTTGTGGGGCCCCAGTGTTGAGGATCAACGGGGTGGAGATGTTGTTACCTACCCTCACCACCTGGGGCGGCCCGTCCGGAGGTCCAGTACCCAGCTGCACAGGGAGGGCTCGAGACCCAGGGTCTCGAGCTTGATGACGAGTTTGGAGGGTACTATGGTGTTAAATGCTGAGCTGTAGTCGATGAACAGCATTCTCACATAGGTATTTTTCTTGTCCAGATGGGTTAGGCAGTGTGCAGTGTGGTTGAGATTGCATCGTCTGTGGACCTATTTGGGCGTGTAAGCAAATTGGAGTGGGTCTAGGGTGTCAGGTAGGGTGGAGGTGATATGATCCTTGACTAGTCTCTCAAAGCACTTCATGATGACGAAGTGAGTGCTATGGGCGGTAGTCATTTAGCTCAGTTACCTTAGCTTTTTGGGAACAGGAACAATGGTGGTCCTTGAAGCATGTGGGAACAGCAGACTGGGATAAGGTTTGATTGAATATGTCCGTAAACACACCAGCCAGCTGGTCTGTGCATGCTCTGAGGACGTGGGCTGGGGATGCTGTCTGGGCCTGCAGCCTGCGAGGGTTAACACGTTTAAATGTTTTACCACGCCGGCTGCAGTGAAGGAGAGTCCGCATGTTTTGGTTGCTGGCAAAAGTTATTTAGTCTGCCTGGGAGAAAGACATCCTGGTCCGTGACGGGCTGGTTTTCTTTTGTAATCCGTGATTGACTGTAGACCCTGCCACATACCTCTTGTGTCTGAGCCGCTGAATTGCGACTCTACTTTGTCTCTATACTGACGCTAGCTTGTTTGATTGCCTCCTATGGAGGGAATAGCCACACTGTTGTATTCGGTCATGTTCCGGTCACCTTGCCCTGGTTAAAAGCAGTGGTTCGCGCTTTCAGTTTCACGCGAATGCTGCCATCAATCCAGGATTTCTGGTTTGGGAATGTTTTAATTGCTATGGGAACGACATCTTCAAAGCACTTTCTAATGAACTCGCCACCGAATCAGCGTATTCGTCAATGTTGTTGTTGGACGAGCGGAACATGTCCCAGTCCACGTGATGGAAGCAGTCTTGGAGCGTGGAATCAGATTGGTCGGACTAGCGTTGAACAGACCTGAGCGCTGGAGCTTCTTGTTTTAGCTTTCTGTAGGGGCAGGGACAAAATGGAGTCGTGGTCAGCTTTTCCGAAAGGAGGGCGGGGGAGGGCCTTATATGTCAAGTGAAGTTAGAATAGCAATGATCCAAGGTTTTACCAGCCTTGGTTGCTAACTGATATGCTGATACAATTTAGGGAGTCTTGTTTTCAGATTAGCCTTGTTAAAATCCCCAGCTACAATGAATGCAGCCTCAGGATATGTGGTTTCCAGTTTACAGAGTCAAATAAAGTTTGTTCAGAGCCATCGATGTGTCTGCTTGGGGGAATATATGGCTGTGATTATAATCGAAGAGAATTCCCTTGGTAGATAATGCGGTCGACATTTGATTGTGAGGAATTCTAAATCAGGTGAACAGAAGGACTTGAGTTCCTGTATGTTGTTGTGACCACACCACGCCTCGCGTTAATCATAAGGCATACGCCCGCCGCTCTTCTTACCAGAAATATGTTTGTTTCTGTCCGCGCGATGAGTGAAGAAACCAGCTGGCTGCACCGATTCCGTTAGCGTCTCGAGTGAGCCATGTTTCCGTGAAGCAAAGAACGTTACAGTCTCTGATGTCTCTCTGGAATGCTACCCTTGCTCGGATTTCATCAACCTTGTTGTCAAGAGACTGGACATTGGCGACAAGTATGCTAGCGAAAGTGGTTCGTGATGTGCCCATCTCCGGAGCCTGACCAGAAGACCGCTCGTTTCCCTCTTTACGACGTGTTTGTTTTGGGTCGAGGCTGGGATCCATTCCGTTGTCCTGGGTGAAAGGAAGAACACAGGATCCGCTTCGGGGAAAAAGTCATATTCCTGGTCGTACTGATGGTGAGTTGACGTTGCTCTTATATTCAGTAGTTCTTCCCGACTGTATGTAATGAAACCTAAGATGACCTGGGGTACCAATGTAAGAAATAACACGTAAACAACTGCATAGTTTCCTAGAAAGCGAAGCGAGGCAGCCATCTCTGTCGGCGTATACATACACTATTTGAGGTATGTAAAATTCCACTGGGAATTTGATGAAAGAAATAAAAGCTGAAATAAATCATTCTTCTACTATTATTCTGGCATTTCACATTCTTAAAATAAAGTGGTGATCCTAACTGACCTAAAACAGAGAATTTTTACTCAGATTAAATCTCAGAATTGTGAAAACTGAGTTTAAAATGTATTTGGCTAAAGTGTATGTAAACATCTGACTTTTACTGTAAATATTAGGACAAGCAATGTCGGATTGTCATTGACTAAAATACAGTAGGAATAGAATACAGTACATACCAATGAAATTAGTAAAGCAGTTTGTAAACATTATTAACCTCCTTGCTCCTACCTGACACGTAGGCGTCCCATCTAGACATCTGAAATGCAATGCGCTACGCTAAATGCTAATAGTACTAGTTAAAACTCAAACGTTCATTAAAATACACATGCAGGGTATTGAATTAAAGCTACACTCGTTGTGAATCCAGGCAACAAGTCAGGTTTTTAAAATGCTTTTCAGCGAAAGCATGAGAAGCTATTATCTGATAGCATGTAACACCCCAAAAGACCCGCAGGGGACGTAAACAAAATAATTAGCATAGTCACGCTACACAAACCGCACAAATAAAATATAAACATTCACTACCTTTGACCATCTTCTTTGTTGGCACTCCTAGATGTCCCATAATCACTATTGGGTCTTTTTTCGATTAAATCGTCCATATAGCCTAGATATCGATCTATGAAGACTGTGTGGATAAACGAAAAAAATAGCGTCTTATAACGTAACGTCATTTTTTTTTTTATTAAAAAGCTTGACGATAACCACAAAACACTTCAAAATACTTTTGTAATGCAACTTTAGGTATTAGTAACGTTAATAAGCGATCAAATTGATCACGAGGCTAAGTATATTCTTTAGCTGTCCGTCTGGAAATAATGTCCGGGTAAATCTCAACCAAAATATCCGGTCGGA
>NW_026289327.1:0-2609 GCF_023373465.1 Oncorhynchus keta
GTGTCAAAGTCAAATGGACGGAGGGCCAAATAAAAATTTAGCTACAAGCCGAGGGCCGGACTGTTCGAATGTTCATTGAAAATTTTTAAATGACGATATAGTCTAGGGGTGAACCTGGAATCTGAACCCTACTGAAACCTAACAAATATATTCCAATATGATCAGATAAATAGCATTATTTTCTATATTTCATAATCTTTAATTTTCCAACAGACACAAAGATAATTCTTTTATATAATCCCATTACATGAAACATTTAAATGAAAGAACCTATATCATGAACCACCAGAGCTCCATATTTTCTATTTCCAGCAAAAGTGGGCCAAATTTACTCACAAAGAAAACAATAATAGCAATTTTCATCATCCACTCAACTGAAATATTTTTAAAATATAATTGGATTGAAATACAATAAAATAAAGTAAAAATCTATTAATCAAAAACAACACTTGTTTAAGGAGAAGTAATATGTAAGTGAAAACAAATATTAAACTTTAACTTTAAACTTGGAACTGGAGTAAAAACTCTAAATATGTGATTGCACAGTAATGTTCACTTGTTTGAGGTTGAGGGTGATACTTGGGGGTGTCCCATCTTTTCCACAAGTTCATCAATGTCTGGGGTAAGGCTCTGAGCTGAGGAAACTTCAGAATTGAGTGGAGGTGTTCAGCAGTAAGTCGACTTCTGTGTGATGTTTGTCTGAAGTTCATCAAAGAAAACAGTTGTTCACACAGGTATGTGCTGCCAAACATAGACAACGCTTGAGCAGCCTGGATGCGCAGCTGGGGCATTGTGTCGGGGAGGAAACGGGCGAACTCCGCAGCACCCACTGCCGCATATTTTGCCCTCAGTGCATCATTGCATTGGAGGTCAATCAACTCCATTTGAGGTTTGGTGAGCTTTCCACGTCAACAGCAAATGGGTTACCGAGCAGTTCCAACCTGCTTTTGTGCTTCAAAGTCAGCAAATCGGCGTCGAAAGTCAGCGGCAAGCATACCTATTTTATCAGCCAACTGTGCGCTCGGGAACGCACTGGTAGAGAGCTTCTCTTCATGGTCTGGCAGCTGGGAAAGTGGCTCAAATTTTCTTTCCGCATCTGCGTCTCCCACAGAGTCAGTTTGGTTTTAAATGCCTTCACTGTACTGTACATATCAGAGATGACACGATCCCGACCCTGCAGCTGCAAGTTCATTGCATTCAGATGACTCGTAATGTCACACAGAAAAGCCATTTCACACAGAAACATTTCGTCTCGGAGTTGTGTTGTGTCTTTCCCTTTGCTGTCCAAGAACAGACAAATCTCCTCACGAAGCTCGAAACATCTTTGAAGCACCTTTCCCTGGCTTAGCCATCGCACCTCTGTGTGATAAGGCAAATCACCATGCTCCGTTTCTAACTCCGTCAGAAATGCCTTGAACTGGCGGTGATTCAAACCTTTGGCTCTGATAAAGTTAACTGTGCGCGTGATGATGCTCATTACATGCTCCATTTTCAAGGCTTTACCGCACAACGCTTCCTGGTGTATGATACAATGATAAGCTGTCAGCTCACCTGTCGCGTTTTCCTCTTGCATCTTTCCCGCATCTTCGCCACCAGTCCGCTCCTGTGTCCACACATCGCAGGTGCTCCGTCGGTTGTCAAACCCACGAGTTTTTCCCAAGGCAGCTCCATCTCATTTACACATCTTGACACCTCTTCATACAAATCATGCCCCGTAGTTGTGCCATGCATAGGACGTAAAGCCAAAACTCCTCTGTCACGCTTAGGCTGGAGTCCACTCCGCGGATGAAAATTGACAACTGGGCAATGTCAGAAATGTCGGTGCTCTCATCCACAGCCAAGGAATATGCAATGAAATCTTTTCCCTTTTTCACAAGCTGCTCTTTAGATTGATGGACAACTGGTCTACTCTCTCGGCAATGGTGTTTCTGCTCAGACTCACATTTAAAAAGAGTTGCCTTTTTTCTGGGCAAACTTCGTCACAAACTTTAATCATGCAGTTTTTGATGAAATCCCCTCCGTAAATGGCCGGGCTGGATTTAGCGATCTCTTCTGCCAAAATAAAACTGGCCTTGACAGCAGCCTGGCCTTGTGATTTGGCTTTTTTGAACAGAGCCTGTCGAGATTTGAGGCCTCGCTTTTAATTCCTCTGCCTTTTGTAGCCTTTGTTCCATGTCCATATTCTTGTTTTTGTCCGCGTGTTTCGTTTCATAATGTCGTCTCAGATTATACTCTTTCAGTACCGCCACACTTTCTCCACACAGAAGACACACAGGTTTTCCAGCTACCTCCGTGAACAAATACTCCGACTCCCACCTTGTTTGAAACCCCGGTTCTCAGTGTCCACCTTCCGTTTTGCCATTTTTGATGGGTATCTGAAAGTTAATTTTACTGTGATGCTGACAACTGCTGTGCCAATAAATATTGAAATGAAGCAGCCTACTGCTCGTGCGTCACCGTTGCATTGTGGGAAATGTAGTATTGGTGCGTGTAAAAGATCTGCGGGCTGCCGGCTTGCTGCGGTCTGCGGGCCGGTTCTAATAATAAATCAAGATCATCCCAGGGGCCGTAAAACCTTCTCGCGGGCCGGATGTGGCCCGCGGGCCTTG
>NW_026289328.1:0-2487 GCF_023373465.1 Oncorhynchus keta
AGTTCCAAACCTATATACATTTTATAGATCCCGTATGCTTTACATTTGGTTATCTTGTTATTCGTCCCACCCTTCATCCATTCAACCTCTCCCATCTGTCTCTCAACATCAGCCATTTCAGTTCTGTTGCCATATATGTTTCAACTGTGCTGTTTATTTAAAGTATTGATTGGGGAATTATTTGTGGATGAATGTGTCTGTTTTTCTGGAGTGATTTATGATGCTTTATTATGCTTCCCATCACTTTTATTTTAGTATTTAAATGTGTGTACAGACAGACAGACAGACAGACAGACAGACAGACAGAATACTTTGCATCTTCAAAGTGGTAGTAGGCTTGTTGTGTAAAACAAAGGATACAACCCCCCAAAGCCATTTGAATTCCAGGTTGTAGGCAACAAAATAGGAAAAATCAAGGGGGTGAATACTTTCACAAGCCACTGTAAATATGGATGTAGATATTTTGAGGATATGACACAGTCCACTGCACACGTACTGGCACCGCTTGTTTCCGTTGCGTTGAGGTGTTACTTTGTAAATCTCATCAACAGAACAAAAATATACGTTTTTTATTTTACAAATACTGGTGGGAGACTAGACAAGAACATTGCGTATATAGCATACTGTGTATATAGTCCATCCTCTCAGTTCATCACAGGGTATTGATGGCAGGCGAGGATTGTGCAGTCCCTTCTGTCAACAACCTAACCCTCTTTATTAGGCTCCTCCTCGTCCATGTACTCAGTATAGCTGTAGTCCGTGGTCTGCTGTCTGTACCTGTCCAGTATGCTGTAGTTAGTGGTCTGCTGTCTGTACCTGTCCAGTATGCTGTAGTTAGTGGTCTGCTGTCTGTACCTGTCCAGTATGCTGTAGTTAGTGGTCTGCTGTCCGCACCTGTCCAGTATGCTGTAGTTAGTGGTCTGCTGTCTGTACCTGTCCAGTATGCTGTAGTTAGTGGTCTGCTGTCTGTACCTGTCCAGTATGCTGTAGTTAGTGGTCTGCTGTCTGTACCTGTCCAGTATGCTGTGTAGTTAGTGGTCTGCTGTCTGTACCTGTCCAGTATGCTGTAGTTCAGTGGTCTGCTGTCTGTACCTCGTCCAGCATGCTGTAGTTAGTGGTTCGCTGTCTGTACCTGTCCAGTATGCTGTAGTTAGTGGTCTGCTGTCCGCTCGTCCAGTATGCTGTAGTTAGTGGTCTGCTGTCTGTACCTGTCCAGTATGCTGTAGTTAGTGGTCTGCTGGTCTGTACCTGTCCAGTATGCTGTAGTTAGTGGTCTGCTGTCCGTACCTGTCCAGTATGCTGTAGTTAGTGGTCTGCTGTCCTGCATTCGTCCAGTATGCTGTAGTTAGTGGTCTGCTGTCCGTGCCTGTCCAGTATGCTGTAGTTAGTGGTCTGTTGTCCGTGCCTGTCCAGTATGCTGTAGTTAGTGGTCGTTGTCTGTACCTGTCCAGTATGCTGTAGTTAGTGGTCTGCTGTCTGTACCTGTCCAGTATGCTGTAGTTAGTGGTCTGCTGTCCCGTGCCTGTCAGTATGCTGTAGTTAGTGGTCTGCTGTCTGTACCTGTCCAGTATGCTGTAGTTAGTGGTCTGCTGTCTGTACCTGTCCAGTATGCTGTAGTTAGTGGTCTGCTGTCTGTACCTGTCCAGTATGCTGTAGTTAGTGGTTCATGTCTGTACCTGTCCAGTATGCTGTAAAGGTGGTCTGCTGTCCAGTATGCCTGTCCAGTATGCTGTAGTTAGTGGTCTGCTGTCTGTACCTGTCCAGTATGCTGTAGTTAGTGGTCTGCTGTCTGTACCTGTCCAGTATGCTGTAGTTAGTGGTCTGTTGTCTGTACCTGTCCAGTAGTTAGTGGTCTGCTGTCTGTACCTGTCAGTATGCTGTAGTTAGTGGTCTGCTGTCTGTACCTGTCCAGTATGCTGTAGTTAGTGGTCTGCTGTCTGTACCTGTCCAGTATGCTGTAGTTAGTGGTCTGCTGTCTGTACCTGTCCAGTATGCTGTAGTTAGTGGTCTGCTGTCTGTACCTGTCAGTATGCTGTAGTTAGTGGTCTGCTGTCTGTACCTGTCCAGTATGCTGTAGTATGCTGTCCGTACCTGTCCAGTATGCTGTAGTTAGTGGTCTGCTGCCTGTACCTGTCAGTATGCTGTAGTTAGTGGTCTGCTGTCTGTACCTGTCCAGTATGCTGTAGTTAGCTGGTCTGCTGTCGTACCTGTCAGTATGCTGTAGTTAGTGGTCTGCTGTCGGTACCTGTCCAGTATGCTGTAGTTAGTGGTCTGCTGTCTGTACCTGTCCAGATGGTTGTAGTTAGTGGTCTGCTGTCTGTACCTGTCCAGTATGCTGTAGTTAGTGGTCTGCTGTCCGTACCTGTCCAGTATGCTGTAGTTAGTGGTCTGCTGTCTGTACCTGTCCAGTATGCTGTAGTTAGTGGTCTGCTGTCCGTACCTGTCCAGTATGCTGTAGTTAGTGGTCTGCCATGTCCACCCGTCCAG
>NW_026289329.1:0-2920 GCF_023373465.1 Oncorhynchus keta
CACAGGAGCGGACTGGTGGCGAGATACGGGAAAAGATGCAAGAGGAAAACGCGACAGGTGAGCTGACAGCTTATCATTGTATCATACACCAGGAAGCGCTGCAGCGGTAAAGCCTTGAAAATGGAGCATGTAATGAGCATCATCACGCGCACAGTTAACTTTATCAGAGCCAAAGGTTTGAATCACCGCCAGTTCAAGGCATTTCTGACGGAGTTAGAAACGGAGCATGGTGATTTGCCTTATCACACAGAGGTGCGATGGCTAAGCCAGGGAAAGGTGCTTCAAAGATGTTTCGAGCTTCGTGAGGAGATTTGTCTGTTCTTGGACAGCAAGGGAAAGACACAACACAACTCCGAGACGAAATGTTTCTGTGTGAAATGGCTTTTCTGTGTGACATTACGAGTCATCTGAATGCAATGAACTTGCAGCTGCAGGGTCGGGATCGTGTCATCTCTGATATGTACAGTACAGTGAAGGCATTTAAAACCAAACTGACTCTGTGGGAGACGGAGATGCGGAAAGAAAATTTGAGCCACTTTCCCAGCTGCCAGACCATGAAAGAGAAGCTCTCTACCAGTGCGTTCCCGAGCGCACAGTAGTTGGCTGATAAAATAGGTATGCTTGCCGCTGACTTTCAGACGCCGATTTGCTGACTTTGAAGCACAAAAAAGCAGGTTGGAACTGCTCGGTAACCCATTTGCTGTTGACGTGGAAAGCTCACCACCAAAACCTCCAAATGGAGTTGATTGACCTCCAATGCAATGATGCACTGAGGGCAAAATATGCGGCAGTGGAGTGCTGCGGGTTCGCCCGTTTCCTCCCGACACAATGCCCCAGCTGCGCATCCAGGCTGCTCAAACGTTGTCCTATGTTTGGCAGCACATACCTGTGTGAACAACTGTTTTCTTTGATGAACTTGAACAAAACATCACACAGAAGTCGACTTACTGCTGAACACCTCCACTCAATTCTGAGGATTTCCTCAGCTCAGAGCCTTACCCCGAACATTGATGAACTTGTGGAAAAGATGGGACACCACCAAGTATCACCTCAACCTCAAACAAGTGAACATTACTGTGCAATCACATATTTAGAGTTTTTACTCAGTTCAAGTTTAAAAAGTTAAAGTTTAATATTTGTTTTTCACTGCATGTTACTTCTCCTTAAACAAAGTGTTGTTTTTTTGATTAATAGATTTTTGCACTTTATTTTATTGTATTTCAATCCAATTATATTTTAAAAAATATTTCAGTTGAGTGGATGATAGAAAATTGCTATTATTGTTTTTTTCTTTGAAGTAAATTTAGCCCACTTTTGCTAAAATAGAAAATATAGGCTACTGATGGTGCCTTGAATACCGGTTTCTTTCATTTAATGTTATGTTATGGGATTTTTATATAAAGGAAATTTGTCTTTTGTGTCTGTTGAAAATTAAAGATTACTGACAGAGCCATAAGAAAATATTGCTTCATTTATCTGATCATATTGGAATATATTTGTTAGGTTTCAGTAGGTTCAATTAGGTTCACTAGACTATATGCGTCATTTAAAAATTGTTCAATGAACATTCGAACAGTCCGGCCCTCGGCTTGTAGCTAAATTTTTTATTTGGCCCTCCGTCCATTTGACTTTGACACCCCTGCTCTAAGGGATCATGCTGTTTGTATGTAGCTGCAACGAAAGTGAAATGTGTTTTGCGTGTGACTCAGGTGTGTATTCTATTCCAGTGATTCTGTTGAAAAACATTTCTTAGACGAAGTAAACGGAATGAAAGCGAAGGGATAAACGATACTTGAATTGTGTCTAATAGAAACTCTTGCTTGCAACTGCTAGACGAATGATTACCCTAGATCAGATCAGCTATATGCAGGCAAGATTGTGCAAGGCGGTATTGAATGTGTCAGTAGTTCCTGTCACCTTGATTACTTTGAATCTTTCATTCAGCTGGGATCTGGGTTGTAGCAACCCCATTATGGGTATAGGGGAAAATTAGAGTATCATATAGAGCCTCAACCTATCAATAAACCTATTGATGTTACATTTGAGCTGGGTGAATGGAATATGAACATGCACAGTCATCCAATACGCACGCAATAGAAATAAGGCCCTGCTCATAAAAAACATTATCGCCCTCCCTCATCTTAAACGGACCGCCTCTGCCCTCCATGACGGACAGGCACCTGTGTGTACAAGAAGTGCTGATGTCTGGGAACACGTACTTAATATTTTGCATGTGTTTTAATGCATTATAACGTAGACAACAGGAACATGGTTGCACTGAAATAGACTTCCACAGAAGGCTGTGAAAGCTATGATGACTGTGTCAGGGGGTGTCCTCGGATGGGGCCACAGTGTCTCCTGACCCCTCCTGTCTCAGCCTCCAGTATTTATGCTGCAGTAGTTTATGTGTCGGGGGCTAGGGTCAGTTTGTTATATCTGGAGTACTTCTCCTGTCCTATTCGGTGTCCTGTGTGAATCTAAGTGTGCGTTCTCTAATTCCCTCCTCTCTTTCTTTCTCTCTCTCTGAGGACCTGAGCCCTAGGACCATGCCCCAGGACTACCTGACATGATGACTCCTTGCTGTCCCCAGTCCACCTGGCCGTGCTGCTGCTCCAGTTTCAACTGTTCTGCCTTATTATTATTCGACCATGCTGGTCATTTATGAACATTTTAACATCTTGGCCATGTTCTGTTATAATCTCCACCCGGCACAGCCAGAAGAGGACTGGACACCCCACATACGTACAACATCTGCTAACCATGTGTATGTGACAAATAAAAATTTGATTTGATTTGATTTGATTTGGTGGCTGGGAGCTTCTCATTTCTCCAAGTAGGAGATTTTCCTATTTTCTCCCTCAATGTGACTCAAAGAAGAAGCTAGGCATATGTTGCACATCACTACCTCACAAATGAAAAA
>NW_026289330.1:0-4239 GCF_023373465.1 Oncorhynchus keta
CAATCCACCAGGACAACGATGAAGATGAATCAGGTGTGCTAGTGTTAGAATAGATCATCGTGGAACTTCAGAGGGTCCCGAGCCCGAGAATAAACCCGAGGCCCGGTTCGGAAACCAAAGCACAGGGGGACATGTACTGTATGGCATACAGGCAGAATACACATGGCTGTTCATAAGATAAAAAGGGAAACTCACCCATATCCCTGAGGGTCACTATCATCAAATGATCTGAAATGATGAGGAAACCACTGTTTTTATTACAACCTATTATTTGCCCATGTTAAACAATATACACAGAGTATACTAAACATTAGGAACACCTTCCTAATATTGAGTTGTGCTCCCAGCCTCAATTTTGTTGGGTCATGAACTCTACAAGGTGTCTAAAGCTGCCCACAGGGATGCTGGCCCATGTTGGCTCCAATGTGTCACACAGTTGTGTCAAGTTGGCTGGGTGTCCTTTCGGTGGTGGACCATTCTTGATAGACACGAAACTGTTGAGCGTGAAAACCTGGCAGTGTTGAAGTTCTTGACACAAACCGGTGCGCCTGGCACCTACTACCATACCCTGTTCAAAAACTCTTGTATCTTTTGTCTTGCCCATTCACCATCTGAATGGCACACACACAATACATGTCTCAATTGTCTCAAGGCTTTAAAAAAAATCCTTCTTTAACCCGTCTCCTCCCCTTCATCTACACTGATTGAATTGGATTTAACACATGACATCAATAAGGGATCATAGCTTTGAACTGGTCAGTCTCATGTAAAGAGCAGGTGTTCTTAATGTTTTGTACAATGTGTGTATATTGGCTACATATAACATGACTGAATTCAACAGAGGGTCTCTACATTTTCAATTGCACAACACTGCAGCGCATAAGGTGGTCCGGGGCCTTTAGAAAGTATGTATTCCCAACCCTTGAAGTTTTCCACATTTTGTTGTTATAAAGTGTGATTAAAATATAGTTAATTGTATTTTTTGTCAACTATATACACAAAATACTCTGTCAAAGTGAAAGAAACTATTTTTAATTTTATAAAAATTATTTTGGAAAATAAAATGCTAATATATCTTGATTAGATAAGTATTCAACCCTATGAGGCAATTCAAGTTAGAATCAACTTTGATTACGTTTCAAGAGCTTTGCACGCCTGGATTGTACAATATTTGCCCATTATTATTTTCAAAATTCTTCAAGCTCGGTCAAGTTGGTTGTTGATCCTTGCTAGACAGCCATGTTCAAGTCATGCCATAGACTTAAGCAGATTTAAGTAAAAATGCTATCTAGGCCACTCAGGAACATTCAATGTCGTCTTTGTAAGCAACTCCAGTGTATATTTGGCCTTGTGTTTTAAGTAATTGTTCTGCTGAAAGGTGAATTTGTCTCCCAGTATCTGACGGGCAGCAGACAAACAAGTTCCTCTAGGATTTTGCCTATGCTTAGCTTTATTCCATTTATTTTTATCCTAAAAAAAAAACTCCCTAGTCCTTGATGTTGATAAGCATATCCATATGATGATGCAGATACCACCATGCATGAAAATATGAAGAGTGGTACTCTTGTCATGTGTTGGATTTCCCCCCTAGACAAAAAGTGAATTTCTTTGCCACATTTTTTACAGTATTACATTAGTGCCATATTGCAAAAAGGATGCATGTTTAGGAATATTTTTTTATTCTGTACAGGCTTCTTTCTTTTCACTCTTTCAATTAGGTTAGTATTAGTCATTAAACTCTTAACGGGTTTAAAGTCACCATTGGCCACATGAGGAAATCTCTGAGCGGTTTCCTTCCTCAGAGTTAGGAAGGACGCTTGTATCTTTGATACACCATCCTAAGTGTAATTAATAACTTCCCCATGCTCAAAGGGACATTCAATAGGTGTCCTTCCTAGCAAACCATTGGAAAACCTCCCTGGTCTTTGTGGTTGAATCTGTGTTTGAAATTCACTGCTCGACTGAGGGACCTTACAGATGTGTGGGGTACAGAGATGGCGTTGTCATTTAAAAAAAACATGTTAAACACTATTTATTATTGCAAGCACCCAGAGTAACAAACATGTTCTATTGTATGGTACTATACAAGCAAATGGGCCTCCATTGGTTGCTGATTCAGACATGACATTCATCCAAATTACTATCAAGGCCATTTTAAAAATCCACAGATCCGAGTGTCAGGACTTCTGCATGGGCTGCCACTATATAGAGGGAATCGCTGGAGCCAGACTGGGTCTCTCTGGGAGGCTGGGTTTTGTGCAGGCTGTGAAGCTGACACGGATGTCTCGGGGGTACAAGCCCTGCAGGACCCCATCCGTGACGATGTCCGGCAGATCTGTTGGAATAGATTAGAAGTTCAATACCATGGTTGCCGACTAGATTAGTTGCACGCCATATGTGAATAGCTGATACCGCCTGTCCTGGCATTGTGAGACCTGGCAGGCAACTGCAATGTACACTGAGGCCGAGTGGATGCGGCTATTTCAGCCACACCGCTGCTGACAGGTGTATTAAAAAATCAAGCACACATTGGTAGGAGACTCAACCGTACTGAAGAGCTCAGTGACTTTAAAATGTGGCACCGTCATGTCCCAACCAGTCAAATTTCTGCCCTGCTAGAGCTGCCCCAGTCAACTGTAAGTGCCGTTATTGCGAAATGGAAATGTATAGGAGCAACAACAACTCACCCAAAGTGGTAGGCAAGCACAAGCTCATAGAAAGGGACCGCCGAGTGTGTAAAAATTGTCTGTCTGTTGCAACACAGTTTCAAACTGCCACTGGAAGAAACGTCAGCATAATAGCTGTTCGTCGGGAGCTTCATAAAATGGATTCCATGGCTGAGCAGCCGCACAAGCCTAAAAATCATCATGCGCAATGCCAAGCGTCAGATGGAGTGGTGTAAAGCTTGCCGCCATTGCACTCTGGAGCGAGGAATCACCCTTCACTATCTGGTAGTCCAAGTAACGAATCTGGTTTGGTGGATGGCAGGTGAACGCTACCTGTCCAATGCATAGTGCCAACTAAAGTTTGGTGGAGAGAAATAATGGTCTGGGGCGGTTTTTCATGGTTTGGGCAGGCCCTTAGTTACAGTGAAGGTACATTTTAACGCTACAGCACATGATATTCTAGACGATTCTGTGCTTCCAACTTTGTGGTTATTTCAGGGAAGGCCTTTTCCTGTTTCAGCATGACAATGCCCCGTGCACAAAGGAGAGGTCCAACAGAACTGGTTTGTTGAGATTGGTGTGATAGAACTTGACTGGCCTGTACAGAGCCCTGACTCAACCGCATTGAACACCTTGGGGTGAATTGAATGCCTGCTGCGAGCCAGAGGCCTAATCCGCTCAACATCGGTGACCTACTCCTCCAATGCTTGTGGCTGAATGGAAGCAAGTCCCCGCAGCAAATGTTCCAACATCAGGGAAGCCTTCCCAGAAAGAGTGGAGGCTGTTATAGCAGCAAGGGGGAGACCAACTCCAGATAATACCTATGATTTTGAAATGAGATGTTCGACGATCAGCAGGTGTCCACATACATTTGTCCATATACTGTATTTGATCTGGAACACTGACCAATAACTAAAACATCAACAAAAATACTTAAGTACAGGCCATTTAGCTGAGAAAGCTTTCAGCAAGCTCTTTAAAAAGGGAGACCATCCTGAGGAAACATTAACAGTGAGCTGGATGTTACTGGCAATGATGGTAGAAAGTGTGGTGATCTCAAAAGGAGGATATAGGCTCTCAGCCACGGGTGGGCAGTTCTAAATATACAGTATAGGTCCATTATCATTTCTACTTACTCTCTACCTAGTTTTAGACACTCAAGTGTAAGCTCCCCTTTTAATCGTCTGGGTGGTCTAAGGATCTCCAACAGCCATACGACACATGCGGAAGCCTGCCGTACCTGAGGGGGACTCCAGGAGATAGGGGTCACGACAGAATCCCACCACACGCTGATGCTGCAGCTGACAGCTGAGGGACAAGAGACCACTGGGTGAGTCGAAGAGCTGAATGAGCAAAATGTTAATACAATATAGATGTGTGCGTTGCAATATGGAGCGTAACTGTTTGCCGATTTCAGCATTCTAAATTGAGATTATACATGTACTTTTCTTATGCATAAATTTAATTAGCATATTTCTGTATGGCATTTACATTTGCCCTCTGCTCTGCATGCCCAAACCCTCATAAGCTAGACCTTCTCACTTTGCCCCCCATGCCAATCCACCAGGACAAC